>NC_056751.1:694632915-694725415 GCF_019279795.1 Protopterus annectens | reverse complement strand
TTTGGAAAGTGATAATGTTGTTTTGTTTTAGGGTGGTTGGGATGGATTTTCAGTACTTAACAACATAGGTTGAGTAAAGTGAGTCACCTGCACTGTTATGAGACTTGGTCCTGGTCAGGAGATATTTGTTCTGTGAGTGGAGATTCCTAGGAGGGAAGTAGTGTTTGAGGATGTTTTGAAGTGATGGGCAGGTGTCATATTTATATATTATTCTGTGGGCACTAAGCAGTTGGGAGTAGGTAAGGTAATTAGGTAGTTTGGGCCAGTAGAGGTGCTTTAGTGCTAGGCAGTGGTGTGAACGGTTTGGTAAGTGTGATGCGAATTTAGCTATTTTATTATAGCAATCCCTCTAGTTTATTTTTTAAGGTGGATTGAAGATCAGTCATGATGGGTGCTGCAAAGATAAGTGAAGGGGGAACATAAGATGTTGTTGAAGAATTCCTAGCATAGTCAGTGAGAAAGGGCTTGTTTCTGTAGAGGAACTTATGGTGAATTTTTGTGATATCTTGAGTTACGTGCTGATCATATTTTAAATTATCGTCATTTACAACACCAAGATGCTTTGTGTTGGAATCTATTTCAAATGAGGCATTATTTGGTGATATAATGTTGAAGAATTGTGTCTGTGCTGACAGAGATTTGGGTAAAAACAGCATTATTTTTTTAACATTTAAAGTAGTTGGTAGTCATCTATCCAGGCCTCATCTGAGGAAAAGGATTCCTGGGTAATCATGTGGAGTATTGGTAGATTTGGTGCAGAGCATATGAGTGTGGCATCTTCTAGATATTGTACTATGGAGGCTTCTTTGGCAGCTTTGTGAGGATTATTAGTGAATATGTTGAATAGTAAAGGACCTAGAGTAAAGCCATGAGGTATACCAACAAAAACAGACAAAAAGGGGGAGAGATTTCATTTTCAATTGCTAAGAGATGAATAGGAGAGTCCTAGTGAGGATAGTTCATAGAGTCATTGGTGTGGAACTGTACCAAATGCTTTTTATATGTCTAAGAAGAAGGAAGATAATAGGTTGCCAGTGTTTCTGTTAGAGTTTATGGTTTCGGTAAAAATGAGTAGAACAGTACTGGTGCTGTGGTGAGGTTGGAAACCATGACGAGTGTTGGAGAGGAGATTAATGTTGTGAAGATGGGAAGGAGTTGTGAATGAATGCATTCTTCAATATTTTGTAAACTATAAACTTGAAAAATCACGTAGACTACCACGCTGGAAAGCATAATAATTTTAATACAATATAAAAACAGTGTGGACAAGCACTTTTGGGTATCCCCTTCCTCAGGTCCATAAAACTTAACACAAATGCAAAGATATATATATATATATATATATATATATATATATATATATATATATATATATATATAGTAAATGTTAACCAATGGCTGACAAATCACCTGGATTGAATTGTGTATTTCCAATGAAACCTGTTTTAAAAGGGAGGAGATTTTAGTGTTGATTGGTTAACATTTACTATATATATAGTTTTTATTCTGGTATTATATTATGGTGGACCTTTAATCCTCCTTGGCATTTTCTTTGTTGCTTGTCTCAATATTTTGTAGACTGGAGGTAGAATGGCTATGGAACAGCAATTGGAGAGGTCAGTGGATGTTCTCCCTTTATGTAGGGTATGATTCAGGATTTTTCCAGATGGCAGGGATGTAGCTTTTTGTAATTGATTAGTTTATGAGTATAAATGGTATGAGATAACATCTGCAGTTATTTTGAGATTTTCAGATTTCAGGTTGTTGGCAGCTGGTGTGGAATCTTTTAGTTTTAGGAGATGTTTTTTGATAGAACAGGTAGATACTGGTTGGAGAGAGAGAGAACTGATTTTGGTGCCGATTAGTACTGTTTGGGATAGTAAGGCTGGTGAGTGGTTTGTTTTTAGTAGCGAGAGGACAGAGTGTATAAAATGTGTACTGAATTGACTAGCTATACAGACTAAAAACAAAATAGTTACAAAAGCACGTAAGCAACTGGTCACTATTTAATGAAATAAAATGGAGGTAAAATTAACATTAACTAAGTACTTTCAACTTGACATCCACTGGCTTCGTCAGAGTTGTTGAAATCACATGAAAAACACCCTTAAGTACCCTCATAGCAAATAATTGCTTAACCAATCAAATAGCAGCTATTAATTACAAAAATTAAAATAGGTTTCCACAGTACAAAAGAATAGTAAAACTAAAGCACTAGAATGGAGTGAGTACTTAATATGTCACAACGGAAACATAAACTATTACTGAGAAACAGTGAAATGTGATAGTAAAAAACACTTTGAAAGGCATAATCAAAACATACATTTTTTGACAAAAACATATATAACTAAAATGTTGAGGCAGATGTATTGTCAGTTACAATAAAATATAACCTTCAAAATTGACTTGTCCTTTGTTTCAATATAGGGTCCAATGAAATATTATCATTGAGCCCTGGAGTAACACTAGTTCTTGGTAGTAGTTGGTGAAGGAGTTTTAGTTTGGCCTGGATGTAATAGTCTCTTTGACTGTGTTTCAGAAAAGCTTAGGGTTCTGATAGTGAATGTCTTGGAGCTTGAAAAAGCATTTATTTTTGTCTGATTGATTTTATTTATTTATTTATTTTTTGTTTAGAAAGGTTTCTAAGCAGTCGCAGATGATGATTTCCAAGTTTTATCTCTCTTTAGCATGAGTTGCTTAGTTTCAGTTGTGGGCCAAGGGGTGGGCATAGATTTGATTTGTTTTGATCTGATGGAAACTAGTTCATTTAGTATGTTAAGGAATGTGTTGTTAAAGTGAGATATGGAGATATCAAAGGGTATGTATTTTACAATATTCCACTTGTATTTATTGAGGTAGCTAATGAATGTACCATTCTTGAAGAAGGAGAGTGTATGCATATATGCATATTATTATAGATTACTTGTTTATGTGTATGACTAGATTATGTCACAGCAAAGATGTAGACTGTCACTGATGGTGTCGGGTATTCAGCCAGCGGTGCTAATTTTGTTAGAGGTGGTTGTGATGGTCCAGTCTAATGTAGACTCCCTGTTACTGCATGTATCTATTTGAATGGCAGTAGTGTTAATTTGGGTAAATCCAAAGAGACTGATAGAGAGCATGGGAGAGTCAGAGTCGATAAGTAGGTATCCTATATTAACGTCACCTATGATGATGGTTTCCTTTTTGATATTATGAAAGACCCAATACAGGATTTCTTCTTGTAATGGGAAATTGTTTTCATAAGGGATATAGATGGCGGTGATGCATATGCTCTTGTGTATGTTGGTTTGCAGAACAGAGATAATTATTTCAGCACGGGAAAGTTGGGGTGGGTGAGGGAGTAGGAAGTTATTTCAGGGTGGATTTTGTATATCAGACCCATACCACAAGCTTTCTTATGCTGGTTTAATTTCTCCAAGTTTTTTGGGTTTCTAATACCATGACAGGAATGGACCTCATTTCGAAGTCAAAGTGTGATTATAGTTCATGAAAGTAGTATTGTTTCAATCTTTGAAGTTAGACAAAAGTGCTCTTTGCAATATCTGCAATATGCCAAGAACTGATTCCTTCTGCAATTTGTATGGAGTTACATGTATCGATAACATACTTAAATCTGACTGTAAATTCTTTTTGTTACACATTGTTCCTACTGCTATTAGAAATGTCTGGGTACCTTCCTGATATTTTATGACTTTGTGTCTCTCTCTACATAAGACCCTGTAATCACTGGGTGTAGCATGGACCACTATATCAGGTTTTCTTGCATCTATTTTTTGAACTGTTGGTAGTGGGTGAGCCCATGTGACATAAACTTCATTTTCTATAATGCTTTGTGGCTTCTGTTTGCAATGCTTCTCAGCTAGTTCAATATTACAATGTTTGAACAATCCCCAATGCAATAGTCTTGCCACATTATTATACCTTTCAATATACAGGCCTTCTACCATTAGTGTATCACACCCAGCAACAAGATGTGTGACTGTTTCCAATTCTGTTTTGCAAAACCTGCATTTTTCTGTTTCTCTGAAATGTTAAATGGACTTTGTAAACCAAAGTGAATGTAGTCCACTATCCTGGTCTGCCTATATTAACCTTTCATCTTTTGGTTTAAATTCACCTCTCCTTAACCATTGTGGCATCAGATCCTGATCAAGATGAGGGGGTTCCAGGAGTTTTCTGTACTTGCAACTATATTTGTGCATTTTCCACCTTTCTTCCCTTCTCATCCGATCCTTTACCTAATATTCTTTCTTTTGTTTTTTTGTCACTTTTAGTTGCCTGATTTTGTCTTCTTCTGGTTTAATTTCCATACCCACTTGACATTGATATGTTTTTGTTAAACTAAGTAGGGAAGTCATCTTAGACTTCTTCTCCTCATGTTTTAAAACTTTCAGCATGTTTGAACCTTGTGAGGTCAGCAGATATGCATGCAGTACTCTGTTTGCAGATCTGTACATGTAATCAATGGTGAGGAGGCCCATACCTCCTTCATAATAGGGTAATGTATAATCTTGGTATACACTGATTTTTATACATCATTTGATAAGCATGATGTATTGATCAGCTGATCCAATACCCTGTTGGGCCAGTCAGTCATCCCAAAACTGTAAGTTAGAACAGGAAGAGCAGATTGGTTTATAGGTTGGACTTTGTTCCTAAATGTCAATGCTGTTTTCAGTATTAATTTTATTCTTCTAAAATATTCCTAAGTTTTATTCACATTTGTTCATGTTTTATTGTTGATCCTTCATCAGTTTTCAAATATTTAAACACTCCCTCCCGCTCAAGTTCTTTTATATCACATTCCTGTGCCAGATTGATATTTTCTTGGTGCTGCAGCTTTCTTGCTTTCAAGGTTGCTTTTGCACATTTATCAAGAACAAATTATATTCTTATATCATCTGAGAAAGTTCTGACCACTTACAGTTGTGCTTTCAGTTCCTCATCTGATGAACAATACAGTTTTAAATCATCCACAAAAAGAAGATATGAAGTCTTTACACTTTGTTGTTTTCTGGAAGCCAAATTGTAACCATGACCCAATCTGCTAAGTAGACAGCTTAATGGATTAATGGCAAGACAAAAGAGCAACAGTAACTAAGAGTCATCCTGAAATATGCTCCTTAAAATGTTTATCCCTGGGATAATAATTCGTTCTTTATCATGGCTGAGCTGGAAAGTGGTATGCCACTGTTTCATGGTCACTGTAATGTAATCGATCAATCTAGGGTGTATCTTACATCTGTAAGCACTTCCTTATCCATGAATGTGGGATGTTGTCAAATGATTTTTGTAGTCTATCCATGCCATACTTAGATTCTTCCCCTTTTTACAATTCTTCATTATGACTTTATTTAAAAAGAAATGATCCTATGTTCTATATGACTTTCCTTTGTTACCCTTTTGTTCTTTTGCCATGACTGAGTTTTCTTCTAAATGACTATAAACTCAAGGTGAGTGTATAGTTTATACATTGTTGGAAGACAAATAATTGGTCTATAGTTTTTAGGATATCTTACAGGTTCACCCTTAAGGAAGAGTATAATTTTCCTGTTGTTAACCAGGTTGTTGTCTGTTCAGGGTGCACATATAAATAATTCTTACTCATGGCTAAATTTTCATGTAAAGATGTTAATACTTTTAGCCAGAAGTTAGGTATTGCATCTGGGCCTGGGATTTTCCATTTAGGAACTTTTCGTAACTTTGTTTCAATCTCCCGTCATTACTTCATCCCATTTCAGATCCTGTACATCTGAAATTATTCTTTCTTTTACTTCTTCTATCCATTCAGCATCTTTGTTATGTTCCACAAGATCTTCATAGATGTTTCTTCAAAATGTGTATATTTCTTCCTTTTTTTGGTGGTGTTTTTCTTCCTTTTGCCTTGTTTCCCAATTGTCTATAAAACTTTTTGAGTCATCAATAAATTGCTTATTTTGTGCTTTTCCCTTATATTTCCCTGCATATCTTCCAAGTTTTTTTGCCAGGGCTGATATCTTTAGTCTATTATTTACAATAGCGTATGATAGATCCTGATCTGTTCTGATACTACTCATTGCCTTTATCATGTTTCTCTTTCGGAGTGTTATTGTTAATCTCTTCCATCTTCTATATTCTTCAACAGTGACACTTATTGTCTTAATCGCTTTATAGTTTTCTCTATTCTATAGTTACATGATGTCATTTGATTTCTCCTTTTCTTTCCCTTACTACCCTGTGTTTTTGTGGTAAGACTTTATCTGTTATTAATTTAGCTGCACAGTAATGTATTCTATTCACTTCTGTTATTTCACATGAATTTCTGTTAATAGTCTTGATTACTGTGTTCATTTGTTTTATCAAATTTCTAGCATTTTGGATCTTATTGACTTTCTACAATCTATTTCCTTCATTGATCTAAATATGTCTATCCATCTCTGTTAAATCAAGCAACTCCTCCCTTAGATCATTTTCTTAACTAATGGCACATTCCTTGTTCTTTGTTTCCTGCAGGCATTCTACAGAAAGCTCCCCAACATCTTCCTGTGATGTATTGTCTTTAGCTTCATCCTATGTCATCTGTTCCTTTTTCATGTGGGGAACTCACTCGTCTATCACTCCCCAACATTGACTGCATCAGAGTTGCCACAGTTTCCTGTTTTTTCCCTGGCTGTGCAGTTTCCTACTAAAGGCTCCAAAGTATCTTTATATGGCAACTGATCAGATGCTTCTTGCCCCACTGGTTTCTCCTTAATTTGGGGACTTATTGTTCTGTCATGCGGCGATGTTACCAGGGTTAGAGTTTCTACTCTAAATCCTCTACTTTGCAGATCCACAACTTTAGTTTCTATTTCTTTATCTTCTCCATTACTAATCCTCTTTTGTAGCCCCCTCTTTGTTTTTTTTTGTTTTGTTTTTTTGCATTGTAAAGTTTCCATATCCAGATACCTTTGCCTACGTTGATCTTCAAATATCTTTGGTGCTGCTTTTTTGTATTGTATAGTGGAGTCCCACAGGGCTCGGTCCTGGGCCCTGGGTCCTGTTTGGCATCTACTTCTCAGAAGTCCAGGCCAGCACAGAGGGACTCTGGCTGATCAAGTTCACTGATGACTACAAGGTAGGAGTCATTATCAACTCCCCAGGTGATACAGACATCTACAAAAGGGCCTCTCTGAGACCAATGACTGGTGTCGGAACCTTGGTCTTAAGCTTAACACCAAAAAATGCGTTATCATTCCCTTTGGAAAAAACTCACTTCCCATGAACTACCATGTGAATGGGAGCCGACTAAACACTGAATGGGCCATAAGAGATCTCGGTACCTAGGTCGACAGCCATGTCACCTTCGACCACCACATTGCCACTGTGGTCAGAAAGTCCTTCTATGTGGCACATCTTTTAACCAAAGGTTTCACATCCAGAAAGAAAGAGGTCATCATCCGTCTCTACTCATCCCTCATTAGACCAATCATCAAATATAATGCCCTGTTTGGCAAGCACCTGACCAGACACCTACAACAGCTGAAGAGGCCACAAAAGTGCCTCACAAAAAGGATCCTAGGCCTTAAACACATGTCCTGCATGGACAGACTCAATAAACTTCTGCTGTTCTCAGTCTCTAATCATCTAATTAGATGTGATCTTTGCTTGACTGCCAAAGCCATGTCCGACCCAGCCCTACTTGAAAATCTACACCTAAAGAAATCCCAATCTCCCTGTACCACACACTCCAGAGATCACAACCTCACTACCACAATCAACAGAACATGCTGGGTGGGCAAGTTCATCTCCCAAAGACTGTCCATACTCTGGAATAAGCTTCCCAGTCATGTCAAGCAGAGCACCCCGCTGTCCGTCTTCAAGAGAAATCTTGAGTGGATGGGTAATAGAAAGTTCACTCCGGGGATCACTCAAGTTGCCCTATTGGAAAGAGACACTGTGAACTAACATTGGGTGACATTGTGCCAGGGCACTTTTTTGGGCTAGGCTTGTAAAGGCTCCAGGGCCATTAGCTTAGTATACACCTATGAGCCTATGAACCCATTAGTTTTGCTTTCTCCTTTGTATACATATTGCACAGTATTAAATCTCTCTTCCTTTTCCATGTCCATATTTCTTCTTTATATTTCTCTTGCTTCTCCTGCTTCTCCTCATTCTATCATACTGTGACATAATCTGTGTTAGATTTCTACACTAAATCCTTCACTTTGCAGGTATTCTATAACTTCAGCTTCTATTGTTTAACTTCTACTTTACTTATCTTCTGTTCTACATTCTCTCTTTGTGATCTTATTTTTTGTATTGTGAAATTTTCCATATCTGGGTGCCTTTGCCTGTATTTTTGTTTAAATATCTTAGGAGTTGTATTTTTGTATTCATTAGTTTGTCTCTCTCTCCTTTGCATAAATATTGCACCATATCAGCTCTCACTTTCTTTCCTGTGTCCATGTTTCTTTTTTATATCTTTCAAAAGTCTCTAGATTTTCACACTTCCTCACTTGCTTCTTTTTTCAAAGGGCCCATGGTTTCTTGATCTGTATAATGTTTTTCTTGACTCTCTTGTATTGATGAACATAAATTTGCATTTGAAGTTTTTTACAGTTATTCTTGTGGTGGTACGGCAGTAGCGTTGTTGCCTCACAGCAAGAAGTTCTCCCGTTCGATTCTCAGCTTGGCTTGGGAGTGCCTTCTGTGTGGCATCTGCATGTCCTCCCCATGGTTGAGTAGCATTCGAAAGACATGCGTGCGTAAATGGGTGTGCCTTCGTTGAAGGTTGGGCGTCGAGCTGGCACCTCGGTGTTTCATAAAAATCTACTGCAAATCATTAGCGGACTGGAGTTCTGCTGTGGCAACCCCTTACCAGGAAAAGCCGAAAGACAAACAACAAACAACAACATACTTGTGCAAATACTTTTCTTTCCTCTAATTTCACTCTTATGTTTTCTCATTCCTTATTGCCTTGACTGAATCCTTTTTTATATTTTCTATCCAGAAATCCTGGGCTTCTTGCATAATAGTAACAATGCATACGTTCTTTTTTATCCTGAATAGTCCACTCTATCACTTTATGGCTCTTTTTTGGCCTGTCAGTTTTTGTAGTTTTTGTGTGTTACTACTACTTACCTTTACATTTGGAGGGGCGGCATTCTCCCCCTGAGCCTGGCTTAACCCCATTGTAGGAATGTTTCTGTGTCTTGATGATTCTTCACTCTCATTTTTTTCCAGCCCCGACACCAGTGCACTTACCAGAGTTGGTCACTTTTTTATCCTGGGACTTGTGCACCCAGCTGTCTCTTTTTTATTTTTTAGCCTACTTCTGTCCATGATATATGCTATATAAAATACAGTCTGTATAACGGTGTCGTCTTGGTGAGATTTTGTTAAAAAAAACAGGGTCCACCTCATGAAGGTACTCACCAAGACTTGAGGATGAATTCAATTCCAGCTCTATTGCTATTCTTTGCTTGCTGATTTTATCATCTCTCCTTTTAAACCCCTAATCATCTCTCAATTCAGACCCCATCATCTCTCCATTTGAACCCCATCATCTCTCCACTCAGACCCCATTATCTTTTCATTTGTTTTTCTATATCATAGCCAGACCACCAGCTTTCTTATGCTGTCTGTTATTTCAGTAATGTTAGAAACTATCTGGGAGTCAAACCAGTCTTCTAACTATCCATGTAATGTGGTTGTCTTATACTTTATTTTCAAGAACAGCCTCTGAACGTGTTGCTTGTTGAGTGATTTGGATGCATTTCAAACAGAAAATAAGACACTATATTAAAGATGGTTTTGGTAAAGTTCATTTGGTTAATCATGAAAAATTGTATGAGCAGCTCATTAAAAATTTTCTACATGAGGCCTATTCATCCATGTCCCCATGCGAAGGTGATTACCCTCACACCCCTTAACGGGTATACGGGACACTTGTGCTTAGTGGAATTACCTGGTTAATAAATGAATGAAAAAAGACTTTAAATCTTTGAGTGTAGTTATAAAACTCTCACTGAGTTGCCTGTTTGGTCTTTTGGTCTTTAAGGCTTCACCACACAGGCTTCATTAACTCATCCTTTGATGAACCATATTATACCCATTAAAGAACAATGGAAATGCAGACATTTTGGTACACATTATGCTTCCTTGACAAATGCCTTGTCATTTAATCTGCAAACTTTTTTCAGCTTTGTTTATAACCAGAGCATGTTGCCCTAATGCCATTGGAGAGTCTAACTAGTGATCTGAAAGTGAAGGAGAACATTCTATAAAAACGCATGATTCTTTCATCTCTTACAAGCACTTGATACCCTTGGCTACATCATACTGCTTGGTAATACAAGATATTATTGTGGTCTGTCTGGCAATATCCTCAGTTGTTTTAAGTCATACTTGTAACTGTACAACGTAGCCACAACACTCATATCCTTAAGCCTGAAATCTTGTAACTGAAGAGTGATTTAGACATCATTGTTCCTGCTCTTGCGGTAGTACTGTATATGGCTACCCTGTGGGGCATTTCTAGAATGTATAGACCTATTTCTTCACTCATTTATTAACCATGTGATTCCATTAGGCAAAAGCATCCCTTTGCAGGGCCAAAGCAAGAGCACTGTGTGGTCAAGTGACTTGCTCAGGATCACATATTAGGCAAATAAAGGGAGAAGGAGTTAGAGAGCAACTTTTTAACAACTCAGAGCCATGATCCTCTGTGTTGACACCCAGACTAGTTTTACTCTTATCTAATTAACATATATCTCTCCCAAGCTCCCAGATACTAGATTCTGTGTTGACCAGCTGTATCCGGAAAGTCTTGCTACAAATGTCTAAGAATTATATTATCAGATAATAAGAATCTTTGTCAACAATGTCATGGTAATTAGAGAGGGGGAAGTACATCCGTTTGACAGCATCAGACCTAGTGACATCATTAATCCCCATTGATGAAATGAAGACCCTTTGAGTAGTCTCAAACAAGAAAATGCCATAGTCACAGCTTTTGGTTTAGTTAATAATATTTTCTTCATTTTAAAAATATTGCCTCAACTCAGTTTGCAGTATTTTCCAGAGATCTACATGCTGGAACAAAGCTGGGCTGTTGGATTCCATGGCCTTTTGCAGAAGCAGAATGTCATCTGTGCATAATTAAGAACAAGCGTGCCAACAGTTACACACATCTCTCTGCAAATTGCATTTGTTCCTCAGCTTGTTAGGAGACTGTATTGTAGACAGCTCTGCTGACTGGTTATGACCTATGTTTGACTGATCCTATCCTTGAGAGCATTTCATTCCTTATTCCCTAGACTGGATACTCACTACTGCAGTGGAAACCTATGTAGAAGTTCCCAGGACTAAGCTGCACTAATCAGGTGGCAGATCATTTGCCATAGTTTCACCAGACTGTCCATTTTTTTGCCGTGTTATTTAAGGAGGAATCTGGCGTAAAATTTTGCCAAATCATACATGTGGACAACAGTACAGATATACATACTGGATCGGCCAAGGCCCGGGTTCACAATGACCGCCACTAGTACTGTTGGCCAACAGGGTGCTGGCGGAAATTGGGCTACTGTTGGCCAAAGAAGGAAGGCATGCCCGAAGGCAGGTAAAGGCTAGGACTGTGATAGTGAGGGTCGGAACTTTGAATGTTGGCAGTATGACTGGTATAGGGAGAGAGCTAGCTGATATGATGGACCGAAGGAAGGTTAGTATATTGTGTGCACAAGAGACCAGATGGAAGGGGAGCAAAGCTAGGTGTATCGGAGGTGGGTTCAAATTGTTTTATCATGGTGTGGATGGGAGGAGAAATGGCGTAGGTGTTATCCTGAAGGAACAGTATGCTAAGAGTGTTTTGGAGGTGAAAAAAGTGTCAGATAGAGTGATGTTTATGAAGCTGGAAATTGATGGTGTAATGATGAATGTTGTTAGTGCATATGCTCCACAAGTTGGGTGTGCGATGGATGAGAAAGAAAAATTTTGGAGTGAGTTGGATGAAGTGGTGATGACTGTACCCAAGGGTGAGAGACTGGTGATTGGAGAAGATTTCAATGGCCATGTTGGTGAAGGGAACAGTGGGGATGAGGAAGTGATGGGTAGGTATGGTGTTAAGCAAAGGAATGCAGAAGGTCAGATAGTAATGGATTTTGCGAAAAGGATGGACACGACTGTGGTGAATACGTATTTTAACAAGAGGGAGGAGCATAGGGAAACATAATGGATTTTGTGAAAAGGATGGACATGGCTGTGATGAATACATATTTTAACAAGAGGGAGGAGCATAGGGAGACATACAAGAGTGGAGGAAGATGCACACAGGTGGATTATATATTATGTAGAAGGGCCAATCTGAAGGAGATTGGAGACTGTAAAGTGGTGGCAGGGGAAAGTTTAGTTAGGCAGCATAGGATTGTGGTTTGTAGGATGACATTGGTGATCAAGAAGAGGAGGATGAGTGTGAGGGCAGCACCAAGGACCAAATGGTGGAAATTGAAAAAGGGTAATTGTGAATATGTGTGTGTGAATGAGAGGGAGGATAGAGGAATGGTGAGGATGCAGGGAGTAGAGGTGGTGAAGGTGGATGAATTTAAATACTTGGGATCAACAGTTCAGAGTAATGGTGAGTGTGGAAGAGAGGTGAAGAAGAGAGTACAGGCAGGATGGAGTGGGTGGAGAAGAGTCTCAGGAGTGATTTGTGACAGACGAGTACCAGTAAGAGTGAAAGGAGTTAGAGCTGGATTTGGCAGAGTTAAAGATGTTAAGATTTGCACTGGGTGGACAGGATTAGGAATAAGTATATTAGAGGGTCAGCCCAGGTTGGAGGGTTTGGAGACAAAGCCAGAGAGGCAAGATTACATTGGTTTCGACATGTGCTGAGGAGGGATGCTGAGTATATTGGGAAAAAGATGCTAAGGATGAAGCTTCCAGGTAACAGGAAAAGAGGAAGGCCTAAGATAAGGTTTATAGATGTGGTGAGAGAGGACATGCAGGTGGTTGGTGTGACAGAACAGGATGCAGAGGACAGGAAGAAATGGAAACAGATGATCTGCTGTGTCGACCCCTAATGGGAGCAGCCAAAAGAAGAAGACGATTTAAGGAGGAATCCCATAGGAGGAAGCATATGAATTATTTTAGCTATTTAGCTATTTATCTGCATACCTAGCAATTTTAACAGAATCCTATTTTGGGAAAAATACAACCTAATTTTAATAACACTATATACATGTGTGCAGTTACATATGCTCGTGCATCTGTGTGTATGTGTGGGGGGTTCATTTGGTAAGGGCTAGTGAGGCTTCTTGTGAATCTTGGCTCTGATTCATAAAGACTGTGGGTACAATGATGGCTAGAACACCACTGTTTACATTGTTTGGGTGATTACACCTGATGCTCATTCAGAATGACTCGCCAAGGCTATCAGTGCAAAGAGGTATGGTTATTAAATATCCCACTTGCATCTGTAGCCGGGTCTTTGGGAACAACGTATAGTGCTATGGTGCAGTCACACAGAAAGACGATAGTTGCAGACTATCCTGCAGAACAGGAAGAAGTCATTCGAGCAGGAGTATCGTCATTCAGAACAGAAACGGAAAGAACCACCAGCGTCATACCAAAACAAGTCATTGAAGAAAATGTGGAATCTAAATTCAGAGACTTAGTCTGGAATATTTCCAGGTATGATTTGACTTTACATGAACAGTCATTGTTGCAAAGAGGACTTGGTTTTATACCTACTTCACATACAGATGTCAGTGAGTTATTAATTGAGTTATGATTATTTGCTCGCAATTTAGCCCTGGAATTGCTATATATGGGCAGCAATGATAATATGCCTACGAATCTTAAAAAAACAAGTACGTTTGTTCCATTACTGCCTAGTAACATCGAGGCTTTTATTAAAGCTTGTGAAAATGATGTATATAGTTTACTTGATGTGTGGCGACCCCACAATGATTTTAATTTAATGAACAAAGAGCTCAAAGCGTTGCAGAGTATACGTTTAAATCCAGATATTGTAATACGCCCCTTGGATAAAGGGGGTTCTATTGTTGTTTTAAATACTAATTATTATTTGAAGAAAATTAATGAAATGTTAATAGATAGGACAGTTTATACTATCATTCAGTTGAATGAAGTGTATAACATGAAACAACAAATAGATAATGCTTTGCTTGAATGTTTCTATATGGGATTGTTAGATAAACAGCTACTTGACTATTTCAATGTTAAAGAACCACTGATACCACAACTACATGGTCTCCCGAAGGTACGTAAACATCCAAAACTTCCCCCATTGAGACCGATTGTTGCTGGAGGGGGGTGGTTGACTGAACCTCTGTCTATATATCTTGACACCCAACTGAGGAATGTTTTGAATTTGTATCCTTTTGTTTTAAAAGATACACAACAGTTTTTGCAGGATTTATATAGTTTTGTTAGTAGGTCGTCTGAGTTTCCTTTTGAGATACTTGCTACAATGGATGTAGTTTCACTCTTCACATGTATTCCCAATGACGAAGGTATCAGAATAGTGAAGAATGTTCTGCTTAGACATGGTAATTGTTGCCCACAGCACATTGATTTTATTTGTATGCTTTTAGAACTAGTTCTAGAACATAATGTGCTTGTATTTGCAGATAATTACTATTGGCAAACAGCTGGTATTGCTATGGGCACCAGCTGTGCCATTTCATATGCAAATTTAGACTTTTGGTTCTGTTTTGCAATGAGACTTTTTACATCATTTGCTGTCAAGGCCTACCTTCCAGGTTGGGATTTTTCATTCTGATTGCTGTTTGGATTTTATTAGCTTGCCTTTACCTTCAAAATGTTGGCCATCACATCGTCTTAATCACTTCTGCGAACTCTGAAGTGTGACTTCTCAAAACTTCGAACACCGATATTCTGAACCGCAACATCTCGCGCTCTTTTTGACTCATGTTAGCACTTGTTTTTAGGTGTGGAGCGGTTGAAAAGTCCGATGTTCATTTGTTTTGGCTTTCTGCTATTTCAGCAGTATTGATTTAATTGAAACATTTTGACGATGGGCATATTTGACTATGTGCTTTCAACATTTTGAAGGTAAACATATATATATATATATATATATATATATATATATATATATATATATATATATATATATATGTATATATTTGTGTGTGTGTGTGTGTGTGTGTGTGTGTGTGTGTATGAAGAAAAGGTAAGTTGGGGAAGGTAGTAAGGGAAGTAAAAGGAAAGTAAGATGGTTTACAGAAGGAAGTAGGGCAAACAAACAAATGTAGAAGATAGATAAGACTGACAGGGGAGGTGCTGATACAATGATGGAGAGTGAGCGCAATGGAGAAGGAGACATCAGGCAGAGAGAAGACAATAGGAATCTGAAGGCCTGACCATCAAATGGAGCAGACATAGAAACAAAAAGGGAAGGTAGCAACAAGATGGAGGTAGGAAGGGCTGCACAGGCTGCTGTCCCTACCATCCACAACACAGTGGGAGCTTACTCCTCACCCTAGGGTCCCTAACCACTTGGACCTTGTTCAGTGTGGAACAGGGATGTGACTCAATGTGTCACAGGAAAATGTTCTCTACCTGGCCTGTGTGGGCATCTAGCCTCCTGTCAATGAGTTCTCCCAATATTACCAGGAAGTTGTGCAGGCCGTGATCAAAGCACTATGTTGTTATATGACAGAAACTTCAAAATAAGCTAGAGTAGCTAGAATGGTTGTGGCAGTTTGTTTTGCAAGTTGTACTCCTAGTTTATGATGTTAATCAGATGCCAGTGGTGCAGAAAATGAATTTGTGCAACTGCAAATTAAAGTATCTTATGGTATTGTAATACTAATCACAAGACAGTTACATTTTTGCCAGTAGGTTGTTTGAGATTGATTTGTCTTAGCAGCATTTGTACCTTTCTTTGTATATGGGTGTTACTTTTTAGCATTTAATCCTCTGTTGCATTTTGACTTTGTAAATGTCACATACCTTACTAAGGCATCCAGTGTTTTCTTTAGTTCAAGATACTTAAAAAAAAAGTGGTGAATCAAAGAAGTAAATGTAGTTAAACTCTCCACGGGGAAGTGTTAATTATAACATGCTTATCTGCACACATTGTTCATTTGTATACTTTATTTTGTTTTATTCTAACATTTTAATCATTTTTCAAAATGCTGCGCCCTATTCTCCTTGTTGAATTTTGAATGCTTGTGGCTTCTAGTTCAGTTTCTATTTTCTATGCTATATTAATACTCTATGGCTTGATTTACCAAGAAATAACTAATGGCAATTAGAAGCCGCCATCCACTTACTAAGTTTTAATCTTCATTATTAGTGTTAGCATATTGTGGTACAGCTTAAATCCTAAATATTAGCAATTCATTGGCCTTCTTTCAAAAAAGAGGAAGTGACAAGCCACAGGGTGCCAAGGCTTAGAAAGTACTAGTTACGGTACAAAATAATTATGTAAACTATACCTCTCAACTGTCTAGATTTTTGCCTACTATTTTTAGTCTATTTCTCATAAACTTTGTTGTTTCCTATATATATATATATATATATATAAGTCACAAAATAATAACACATTTAGGTTTTAGACATTTTATCCTTCAGAAAATGCAGATTAGCACAAAACATGCTATTCTATCAACTTTGTAGGATTATAAGAGCAATATTTAAAACCAGTCCCTTGTTTTGGGCCTTTGCCTTACCCCCATTATTTCAGGCTTTGTCTAGATTTCTTGCGCTAAAAGGTTCAGAGAGAGAACTTATGTTGTTGAAAGACTGGTTGAATTTTTTTCCCTGTGTGGTATTTGTTGGTTTGTTGTCCTGTTTACCATTAGCCGCAAATTATGCTCATGTAAGTGTCAAGTTCTGTTCTCCAAACAGTGTCCATTTTTAAATGCCTAGGTCTTCAATCCTTTTTGATTTGAAATGCATTTTTTATTGTTGATGATGACTCTATGCCTATTATTACTTGTTTAACTGATTTATTTATGTAACTTTTTTTATGTCAACAATTGCTGCCTTAATGGTTTGCTTCATGGATGACAAGTATCTTTATATAAGTCTACTTATCTGGTAAACATACACAAATAACAAACAAACAAGCAAACAATCTAGTAAATACATTATCCACTGTGTTCAAGAACAAAGTTTTGCATCTCTGAAGTTCACAGGCATGCAACCTACTGATTCTTGAATTGTTCAAAGTATGGTTATGTGGAATAAATTCAGAATGCAGAATAACTGGAACCCTAAACAGTATTTCACTGTCCACAAAAAGGTCAAAATGTTCTGTACAGGGGAAAACATCTTTGTACCCTCTGCTAAACACACACACACACACACACACACACACACACACACACACACACACACACACACACACACACACACACACATCTATATATATATATATATATATATATATATATATATATATATATATATATATATATATCTATATATATATATATATATATATATATATATATATATATATATATAGATAGATATATAGATAGATATATGTGTATATGGGTCTATTTTCATTAATCGAATTTACACTTACCGAAATTTTAAAAACGTGAGATGACTTCATTGAAACCTTGCTATTATGAATCAATAACTCACTGGTATTTTTCTAAGGGAAACGAACCACTTGGCCACCAGGGTGAACATTGCTTTTTTCCTCAGTGTACTGCAGTCTTGGAGTTGGTATATTTAGTTGGGGGTGTGTGGGGGACAAAGCTCTCACCTTAATGGGTATAATTTGTGTCCACTTGTTTTTGTTTTTCCCTGGTGGCCAAGTGGTTTGCTTCCCTTAGAAAAAAAATATTGGTGATCCATTGATTTGTAATAATAAGGTTTCAGTGAAGTTGGCTCATGTTTTAGTGGTTCAGATAAGTGTAAATTCCATTAATGAAAGTAAACCCATACATGTACACACACACACACACACACACACACACACACACACACACACACACACACACACACACACACACACACACACACACACACTGATATAAATCTACTTCTAAAGCTCAAAGTTTCAAAGCTTCGAACTTCAAAGAGCCGAGACCAGAAGATTCAAGTTTTGAAATTTCAAAAGCAAAATAAAATATAAAAATAAAAAACTAAAACCAAATTTTTTTTATATACCCTGCATACCCCACACCCCCTGATAAATAAATATACAAACTACGAGATTGCACTACAGCGAGGAAAACAGTAAATATCCCATTCTGCTCTGTATGGCGATCTTCATTCAAAACATTCAAACTTTCAAAGTTTCAAAACTTCAATCTTAAGGTCTTGGCCATTTGAAGCTCGAAGTTTTGAAACTTTGTGCTTTGTCCTTAAGGGCAGGTTTGAGAGGTAAATTGGCATTTAGACCAGATGTCCTGTATGCCTGTAGTCCCACATCTCATTTCATGCTGCTCAGCTCGTATTATAAAGTCACTACCTCAAACATTTTCTTTTACTACTTGCAAGACCATAAACAAAAATGAATGTCCTGAATTTTCGGAAATATGTTTACATAATGGCCTCTTCATATCTCCTAGCAGAATGTTGCTAATATGCTTGGACATATGTTCCTTAAACTGTCAGTTTTACCCAAGAAAAAAACATTGACAAGAGGCAAATGTTGCTACACACACACACACACATATATATATATATATATATATATATATATATATATATATATATATATATATATATATATATATTACATGCCGTGTCTTGCAATCTGCATTCTCGTGACATCTGTAGCATATCTACAATTTAAGCAGAACCTGCATGGAAACTTGCCAGCCCTCTCTGAATAAACCTTGTCCATGACATTATTTGTATAGCAAAGCAACTGCTTGAGATTCTTATTTCTCTTGAAACTAAATGCAGGTTCATTGCCAACAATATCCTTGATGGTCAGGCCAAGTAGCAATATCTTCCAATTATTCCTAATGATATTGCAAATATGCTTTAACATCACTGGTATAAGTGAGAGTAAGCCTGCTTAGGTCTTTCAGTTTCCTCTGTATTATTTGATGAGGCCAAATATTTCTCTTGTGTCTAAAGTATGGTCTTGCTTTAGTTTCCCATACCACATTTATATTGACCATTTCTTTATTTCCTGTCATTTGTAAAGCTCTAGGCCCAAACTACCTATCGCCTTAAAATGTCTTGATCAGCAGTGCAGAGTCTGGAGGTTCTATAGATCAGATTCTTTATAACATTGGTAGAAACAAACTGTGGATGCATGCTCCATCTGTGCAAAAGATTGTTTTTCCTACAATCTTTCCTGTAAAGCCCAGTACACATATCACCTTTTTCATCCATAGTGAGTTTCACATCTAAGTAGTTGATGCCCAAGACAAAATAGTACATGGTAAACCTTAAAAAGTCTCTGGTCATTTCTAACTATGATACAGAGTCCTTTAGCATGGTAGGAGTGTCTCCCCATATCAAATATATGTCATCCACAAAATGTTTATAGAACTTAATAGCTGATCTAAATGGATTGTTGTCATTCAATACCATTGATGTCTCCCAGTCATCTAATACCAGATTAGCATAGTTGTTGGCACAGGGTGTGCCCATAGCTACACCCCATCTCTGCCAATAAATGCCCTATATCAAAAATAAATACATTATTATGTAGAATAATATCTCGTAAAAACGCATATAAGTTCTGTTTTGATGGAATTAAAATCACTGTTACATTCTAAAAAATGTTTAATTGAAGTAACACCATAATCCTTTGATATAACAGTGAAAAAATGTGGGCATCTAAAGTGACCTTAGATGATTTTTTCCGGTGTCCATCGAATTCACAAAGTTGAAGAGCATACCCAAAAAATGCCCGGTATCCTTCATGATGGTTGGAATCTGTTCTACAATTTTCTTCAACTGGTATTCAACATATAACGAAAAGCGTTCTGTTGCCCATCTGTTCCCTGATACAGTGGGATGCATCCTAAGCCAATAGGAGGCTAAATTTAAGAGTGGGAACACCCCCCAGTTGTGTAAGTATAATAACCAAATAACAAACCAGCCAGCACTGAAGTAAGGCTTGACAACACTCAAGCTGAAAGCAGGCTTTATTAAGCAAATTCAGGAACATGTTCCCTCAAGCACTAGCAACTTTAGCAGGTATACCTCATCATTCATCTTAAGGCATGCATGTCTTCCCCAGTAAGTGTTGCTGCTTGCATTAGGCAATTTGAATACCAGCTTTACTGTGTTTGGTACCCAGAAGAAGCATTTTTTTTTATAAATTGATAATTATTAATGAAATCTTAGCAACAGTGTGTCAGAAGGATTTATGGTAATTGTAATTATTAAGTTAAAATGCATAAGTCCAGTCTGTCATAGTGAAATAAAGACAGCTATTTCTTATATCAGATCAATGATATTTGTTTATTTAATACCACATAAATACCTTTGCATCCTAAATGAATGTTTCAAAGGTGTGCAATAGTAAACTATCATAGTTGTTTATGTATTGCCAAATTATGGCTAGTTATGAAAATAAAATTACCAAAGTTTCCAAAGATAACCATAAGGCATTCTATACTTATGTCAAGAATCTAAATGGTAATGCTCAGATCTGCTCTGAGCTACAACAGAATGGCATTAAATATACTGAACCCAAGATATTGCCAATATCCTGGCAGATCAATTCAGTGCCAACTTCACCCCCCAAAGGGCCCATCTCCAAAAGATTGCCAGATTCTGGTAATCACAGCCACACAAGTAAAACAACACACTCTCCAAAGCTAAGAATACAGCATCCATGGGACTAGATGACATCCCAGGTTGTGTACTACATGAACTACAAAATCAACTGGCATCTCACCTAAGTGTCATGTTTAATCATAGCCTTACCTCTGGTTTTGTGCCTAATGAGTGGCGTACAGCTATAGTTATCCCACTCCACAAGTGGGGGATCCACCTTGGATCCTAGGAACTATCGTCCCATCAGTCTGATGAGCCTGATCTACAAAGCCATGGAATGCATTATCATGGAACTTCTAAACAAAGACATTGGCAACCTTCAAACACTGGACCCCACCCAGTTTGGCTTTGTAAAGGGCCAATCTTGTCTCCTCAACCTGATTGACTTCTTTGAATCAGTCTCCAGAGCTGTGGATGAGGGTAAGGCGGTCCACACAGCCTATGTGGACCTTGCCAAGGCCTTCGATACCATCCCCCACTGTGGAATCATAGATAAACTAAGCTGGGCATTAATCCTTACATCACTCAATGGGTTGCCAACTGGCTTACTGACAGAACCCACACTGTAAAAGTAGCCAACTCAAAATCCAGCTCCAGACAAGTGACAAGTGGAGTACCTCAGGGTTCAGTCCTGGGACCGCTCTTGTTTGGCATCTACTTCTCTGAAGTACAGGCCAGAACTAAGGGACTTTGGCTAACAAAGTTCGCAGATGACTGCAAATTTGGAGCCATTATTGAATCCCCAAATGATGTGGATATTCTACAAAAGGGCCTTACAGAAACAGATGCTTGGTGCCAGAGCCATGGGCTCAAGCCCAATGCCAAGAAATGTATCCCCATTGGGAAAAAACATGTACCCATGAATTACCACATAAGTGGCAGGACACTAAACACTGAAAGTATGATAAGGGACTTAGGGACACAGGTGGACAGCGGTCTCACCTTCAATAACCACATAGCCACAACAGTCAGGAAATCCTTCTATGTGGCACACCTCATCATGAAGGGCTTTTCATCCAGAAAAAAGAAGGTCATTGTCCCACTGTACTCATCCCTCATTAGACCCATTATAGAGTACAGTATAGAGTAGTTTGGTATGTAACTCACAAGACATCTGCAACAACTGGAAAGGCCACAGAAATACCACACTAAAAGAATCACAGGCCTAAAGCAGATGCCCTATGCTGATCATCTAAAAAAACTCAAGCTATACTCTTGCATATTGCCTACTCAGAGGCAATCTCTGCTTAACATACAAGGCCATGTCAAACCCTGAGCTGTTGGACATGCTACACTTAAAGAAATCCCAATGCCTCAGAGTCACATGCTGCAGGGATCTAAACCTGGTCATCACAATGAACAAAACATGCTGGAGGGATGGGCTCCTGACCCAGAGACTCCCCATACTTTGGAATAGACTGCCCATACATGTCAAGCTGAGCATCTCTTTGGCCCTCTTCAAAAGGAACCTTGATGATTGGATGGGAGATAGGAAATTCACCCCAGGGATCACGTCAGTCACCCTGCTAGACAGGGGACCAGGGAAGTGCGGTAACTCTCAAAGTCATGAAATTGAGTGTAAAATTGTACATTAACATTGTGAAGCGGTGGATAGCTATGGTGCTCTCCATGACCCTCCTGCAAATTCCTGTATTTTTTTATGTGTGTGCTACCCCTGTGTACCAACCCTTTTTTTTACAACTGTTCTATCCATCCCTTGTTCACACATTTAATTTGGTCAAAAAATTGATTCACACACAACACATATGTGACCAGAAATGGCCCATGAAAAAGCCTTCACTTTATATCCTCAGCATTTGTGTGGAGTTTGGAATAGTGCAGTAATGCTGAGTGACACCGCATGCTGTTTAACTTCTTGCAAAAGATGGACATTGCAATGTAAGCTGCAGTGGTCTGGCTAGTGTCACACAAATGTGCTTAAATCAACTGTGCTGTGGAATACAAAGTAAGGCCATATTAAAGGGAGTACTGCGGAATAGTTATTGTAACATTTATTAGGCTGCTGAATGTATTCAACTATGAGTTCCTATGCAGCCTGTTGAGGTAATGTTTTAGCATTGTGTTATGAGTTCAATTACAGCAGGATATCAGTTTATGACAGTTCATATTCCTATAACATATTACACATTTCCTTAACAAAACATTGGAATAGTGCAGCAAAACATCATTTTCCAAAAACATTACATTTCCAACTGGGAGACTTAGTAACAAACCTTATCCTTGTTGGGTACTCAGATTTACTGCAGTCTCCCACCCCTTATTTGTACGTATAACAATCAGTTTATTGTAGAGTGGGACAGATTAATGAATATTTGTGCAATTTCTCTGTGCATCTCTCTCTAACTCTCTGTGTGTAGCCCCTTCTTCTTCCATACATTTTCATTGTGCTTCAATAGTGTTATTTTAATACTGGGATGTAGTAATTTCTTTGTGACAAGGTGAGCTAATATTGGAATGTTTAGAAAAAAAATATCATGGGTTCTATTCCAGCCACCAGCTAATTGTTAATGACTGTTTTTGGTTCGGTAATGTGGGTGTACCTGTTAGCTTCAAATTGTTGTGTGGCACCATTATCCTTCTTTGTCTATAAATAATTTTGTTCCTGCCTGCAGGTCACCCTGATGATGTATCTCCACTTCCGTATCATTATTCTTGCACATCTGCATTTGCACAATTTTTGGTACTGGGTAACAAATGCAAATACGGTAAATTGGATTACAATCCTTATAGCAGGGAATTTGAAATTGATGTCACGCATTTGCTTTACTCTGTCTCACTTTGTACCAGTTTGCTAAGCTATCTTTATTCAGTTTAATGTAAATTTAACACATATCTCTCAATCTCTTTGAGCAAGAAATCTGGACAAAGCTATAAATAAGGGGGGACAAAGGCCACCAAATAGGGACACTTTTAAATATAACTCTTACAAACTTAGTTGTTAGAATAACAGGATTTGAATTAGCATGAATTTTTAGAATGGTATGAGGTCTGAAACTCAAATGTATGGCATTATTTTTTTTTTTTCTGAATTTAATCCTCAATGATTTGCCAGCGATTTACCGGAAAAAAACACAATTTTATGAGAAATAGACCAAAAATATGAGGCAAAAATCTGGACATTCTCTGAAAATCTGAACAGTTGAGAGGTATGAGTTGGATGTATGGATTACGGTGCTCAATAGGATAGTAAAGATTATCACATGCAGTCATGTTTGCTGAAATCCATTATCAATTATTAACTTTTACAAATATGAATTTCTACAGACTGTGCTAAGATAACACTCAGGTCTGAATTACTTAATGGCATGTTGAAAATGTTCAGATAGACATAAACATTTTTGACACACCAGATTTGGCAACCAAATATTTACTTAACAATATTCTTGACCAAGTAGAAGAAATGGACTGGTCTAACAGTGCACCTAAATGAAGTGCTGAACAAAAATGAATGGAAAACTATAGAACAAAAGAAGATAACATTGAAGGACAAATGAATAATTAACCACTGTATATTTACTTGACATTGTACTATTATTAACACCTTTTTTCTAGCAGTTTTCATCAATACAGGTATAATTTCTTTATTTGCATTTACTTATTAAGTAAAAAAAACTATCAATATCAGTATACTGAAATTCTTAGAGTTTCCATTTGACCCCACCCCTATTTTTTGGATATCGATATTATACTTAATAGTAAGTACATAGACTTATTATTGTTTTATTAAACAGGAAAATATACACGCCTCTTATGATCATGCTTGGATTGTATGTTATGTTGGATTGGATTGTATGTTATGGTCCTGATTAATTTGATTATTGAGGTAGTGTCATGAGGGCTTTATTTTTTTAAAAGTATTGCATTTTTGGTTTGTATTTAACCCCTTAAATCTCTGTTTTCTATTTTCTATTTTATGGTTTGTTTCTAGCTCCTTAGATTCATATTTTCCCCTTAGCACTTCTCATTTTTTTCCCACCCACACAACTTTTTATCATGTCTTATGTATTCTGGTTAGTGGGTAGTAATCAAATCTGGGTTGTGGACTGCCTTAGCAAACACTTGTACCATTGTTATTTTAAAATGTTAAAAGTTTTAAGTTTTGAATAACTGATTTCGTTTTATTCAATTATTTTTTTGGGAGCTTTGGGTGGCATGCCTTAGGTGATTTGACTGCTTGCGTAGTGATATGTGGCATTAGTATCTAGTGCTTATTTGAATGTTCTAAATTTTGCTTGGTTAGACCACAGTTCTGAGTGTGCTTCTTTTCTTATATCCCTTTGGGCTGCTGTGTCTCCTCGGGTTGAGTCTAAATATCCTCATCCTGTACACCTGAGTTCCTGACCTACCCTTGCTAAAGAGGCCCTGTGGATATCATACTAAGCAACACAATCCTGAATAGGATTTTACGTCCTCCCCTATAAGACTGTCTACCCAGAGTAGACCTTTTTTGGAAACCTGTACACCTGAGTTCCTGACCTACCCTTGCTAAAGAGGCCCTGTGGATATCATACTAAGCAACACAATCCTGAATAGGATTTTCGTCCTCCCCTATAAGACTGTCTACCCAGAGTAGACCTTTTTTGGAAACCTGTACACCTGAGTTCCTGACCTACCCTTGCTAAAGAGGCCCTGTGGATATCATACTAAGCAACACAATCCTGAATAGGATTTTACGTCCTCCCCTATAAGACTGTCTACCCAGAGTAGACCTTTTTTGGAAACCTGTACACCTGAGTTCCTGACCTACCCTTGCTAAAGAGGCCCTGTGGATATCATACTAAGCAACACAATCCTGAATAGGATTTTACGTCCTCCCCTATAAGACTGTCTACCCAGAGTAGACCTTTTTTGGAAACCCGTACACCTGAGTTCCTGACCTACCCTTGCTAAAGAGGCCCTGTGGATATCATACTAAGCAACACAATCCTGAATAGGATTTTACGTCCTCCCCTATAAGACTGTCTACCCAGAGTAGACCTTTTTTGGAAACCTGTACACCTGAGTTCCTGACCTACCCTTGCTAAAGAGGCCCTGTGGATATCATACTAAGCAACACAATCCTGAATAGGATTTTACGTCCTCCCTATAAGACTGTCTACCCAGAGTAGACCTTTTTGGAAACCTGTACACCTGAGTTCCTGACCTACCCTTGCTAAAGAGGCCCTGTGGATATCATACTAAGCAACACAATCCTGAATAGGATTTTACATCCTCCCCTATAAGACTGTCTACCCAGAGTAGACCTTTTTGGAAACCTGTACACCTGAGTTCCTGACCTACCCTTGCTAAAGAGGCCCTGTGGATATCATACTAAGCAACACAATCCTGAATAGGATTTTACGTCCTCCCCTATAAGACTGTCTACCCAGAGTAGACCTTTTTGGAAAGTATGTCCTACTCTTGTATTGTATAATTTTACTCTTCAGGCTATTTTTACTTCCCTCCCAGGTTAACCAGCAGCCCCCCCCCCCTCCAGTAGTATTTTAATCACTTTTCTCTTTCCCTCCTCTCCTCAGCTGTATCCTTGAGAAAACTCTACCTCTACCCAGACTTTTTCACTTGGTAAACTCTCTGGTTGCTCTGTCCCTCATCATCCCAGACCTGGCCACTAGGTGGCGCCCTTTTTACTGAGAAACACACTATTTTTCCCCATATTTTTCAGAGTACTGTACTATAGAAAACACTATTTTTTCCCCATTCTTTTGACTCTCCCCACCCACCTTATATCCCCACTGTACTATTACTCTATAGCTCACCTTCACCCCACATCTTTTATAGTGTCTCTCTCGTCTTTCCTGATTGTTTTCTGCCTTGATCCCCTCACTGGCTCTTCCCGCTCCGTTCGCTACGCTCACTCCGCTCCCTTCCCTACCCCCAATTCCCACCCACCCCCAGGGGCCCTACCCTTATACTCACACAGACACACCCCCAACCTACTAACATCCTATCTCATTTCCTGCCCCACTACCACCTATTAACTCATTTCACCAATTATAACCACCACACCCACTCTCCAGAGTCCTATCTAAGTACCACACCCCACTCTCAACCATCCCAAACCACCCACTCCTACACTTGCTAACCTCAGCTCACTAATAACATGCCTTTAAGCCTTAACATGCTTTATTCACTAACACTTCTTAACATCCTTCTTCTTTACTATACTCTTACTTCCTACGAATATCTAATGCTTAGCCAATCTCCTCATTTAGCCAAACACACAACCTCTACACTTCCTCTAGCCAAACAAACACATATTAATATCCTATCATCCTGTCCCTACCTTCCCCCTCTCTACCACAAATTACACCATAACAGATTCCTAACCACGAGACGGTTTCAGCTAATACCCTGCAAAAATACAAAGGTATGTCAAGTCCCACAAACACTCTTACTGATACATGGGGACATCCACCCCAACCCTGGCCCTAACAATCATCTCAGCCATACTCCTACTAACCAAACTGCTAATAGTTTTGGTTCACCTTTCTCCACTGACTCCCTCTCAATAGCTCACTTAAATATTCGCAGCATCAACAATAAAATCACACAACTCCATGCTTTAATTGACTTCTATGCCTTTGATATTCTATGTCTCACTGAAACTTGGCTAAAACCAGGTACCAAAGACAATGAAATCACTCCCCCAGGCTACAGCACCTTAAGGCAAGATCGTCTTAACAAAAAGGGTGGAGGAGTGGCCTTTTATACAAATCCCAACTGCAGCTAGCCTTAATTGACTCTCTGCCCCCCTCCCCAGCCAATGCTGAAATACTCTGTTCCAAACTCCAAATTAATAAAACCAAAGCCATCTATATAATATGCTCCTACATCCCGCCAGGCAATAACGTCAATACACTAGAAAATATCCTTAGCTGGGTCTCCTGTAGCTTTCCTCAGGAAACCATAATCTTAGGAGACTTTAATATTGATTGGAATTCCTGCATCTCTCCCAAACCTTCCATTCACCTCAATCTCTTTACCTTTCAACAAACCATAAACTCCCCTACTAGAATACACAAATCAACCCAGAAACAAGCCATCCTGGATTGGATACTGATCAACAACAATCCCCTCTCTTATAAAACTGGAATACTCCCTGACAATATCAGCGACCATCTCCTTACCTATATCACTAAACAAAAATACAATAATCCCAAGCAGGCAACCTATCGTACTGTACACAACAAAACTAATTTTAACCTATCATCCTTTCGTAATGAACTCAAACAATATAACTGGTCAACTCTAAAACACCTCCCACTTGAAGAAGCAGTTACCCATTTTAACAATACCTTCCTACAAATTCTCCAGCATCATGCCCCATCTCGATTGATTAGACTAGGCTCCAAAGCAGCCCCATGGCTTTCCAAAAAAACCAAACAAACAATGCTAGCTAGAAATAAATTATGGAATAAATGGAGATCCACCAAAAACCCAACTGACCATCAAAATTTCAAACACCTCAGAAACACAACAAAAAAACTCACCTATTTAGATAAAACGAACTATTACCTGCAGTATCAACAAAACCAAACCCCCAAACATTTCTGGTCAGGAATCAATAAACTGCTCCACCCAGGAAACACCAAAACACCTACACCAACTAGCTTAGCTCAGACCCAACCTAATGTAATAGCTGATACTTTCAACAACTTCTTCTCCCAAACAGTCACTACTCTAGCTAACACTATGACCCCCCCTCCTCCCCTTCAAATAACCTCCTCTCCTCAAAACAGCACCCCTACTCTTATATTTAATACAGTCTCCACAACCTATATACGGAAGTTACTCTCAAAACTTAAACCTTGTACCCCTTCTGCTGATAATCTACCAGCTGAATATCTTCAACTAGCAGCAACTGAACTAGCTTACCCAGTCTCCATCTTAATTAACAGAACCATAACCGAATCCACTATCCCATCCTGTTGGAAAATCTCCCATATCATTCCCCTCCATAAAGGAGGAAACTCCAACGAACTTTCTAATTTGCAGCCTATAGCCCTTCTATCTCCACTATCTAAAATTATGGAACGCTGCATACACCATCAACTCTTAGATCATCTCTTGCAAAATAACTTACTCGCAGTCTCTCAGCATGGTTTTACGCCCCACCACACTACTTCCACTGCCCTCCCCTCCTTCACTGACGTGATCAACAAAAATCGCAATAAAATCCTTTTTCTCCTCTGCACTATTCCTGGACCTCTCAAAAGCCTTTGATATGGTCAACCATCACCTTCTCCTAGATACTTTAAAATCCCTCTCACTTGATTCACTAGCACTACAGTGGTTTGAATCTTACTTGACAAATAGAAAACAAGCAGTCCTCTGGGACAACCATCTATCCTCTCAAGTCCCAGTTACTATCGGAGTCCCACAAGGATCCATCTTAGGTCCCCACCTGTTCTCAATATTCATAAATAACCTGCCCACTTCTCTCCCAACATCCACTTGCATACAGTATGCTGATGATTCTACTCTCATCTGCTCTGCTCCATCTCCAGAAGAACTCCACTCCTCCACCCAAAAGGTCTTTACAACAGCAGAAAAATGGTTCCAACAGATCTGTCTCCTCCTTAATCCCAAAAAAACTAAATTATTACTCTTCACCCCAACCCTCAAATCCACCGCAATCTCATTTTCCCTGGTGTCCTGTAATGGCACTATAATTATACCTGACTATTCCACCAAACTACTAGGCGTTACTATTGACAATCAGCTAAGGTTTGATAACCACATTGATCTAACCATCAAGACTGTAAACAAGAAAATAGGTGCCCTCTACAGACTAAAGCCCTTTCTTAGTGCTACCACCCGAGTGTCTCTTGCCCAAACTCACCTCATCTCCACATTATTGTATGCCTCTCCATCCTTTATCAACATTTCTAAAGCCAACCTTTATAAACTTAACACAGCCTACCATAGTATTGCCAGGTTTGCCACAGGATCCCCTTTCCGTACTCATCACTGTCTCAATCTAAAAAAACTTCACTGGCTAGAACTTCAGAACCTAATACTCCTGCGTCAATTAGTCATCACTTTTAAAATTCTACACTACCCCTCCAATACACCCATACTTAATAACCTAATCACCCCATATAAAAACCTTACCTCACTTCGCTCAGCCAACAAGCTTCTAGTATCTACTCTTAAATCCCACAATAAAGCAGGTGACTCCTTATTTGCAAATACTGCTGGATCATATTGGAATAAACTTCCCATGGAACTGACCACACTAAGCTCATCTCACCTTTTCAAAAAACAAATAAAACACCATCTCCAAACTCACTGGCTATGCCCATGCTCTAATCCTGACTGAGCTCAACATAGAATGCACCTCTTTCCAGTCCCCTCCTCTTCACTCTTAATTATTATCCTTTACTCCTGATTTATCCTTCTTCTGACCTACCTGCATATTGACTCTTCCTTCTTCTCTTTTTCTCTTCCTACTTCTTCCTTCTGTATTCTGTAACACCACATCTTGTCATTTTTTCCCAACTTCATACTTTCAGTTCACTTCAATGCTATTCTCTTTCCTAATACTAGTACCCTGGATTAACTCTTTCCTAATACTAGTACCCTGGATTAACTCTTTCCTAATACTAGTACCCTGGATTAACTCTTTCCTGATACTAGTACCCTAGATTAACTCTTTCCTAATACTAGTACCCTGGATTAACTCTTTCCTAATACTAGTACCCTGGATTAACTCTTTCCTAATACTAGTACCCTGGATTAACTCTTTCCTAATACTAGTACCCTGGATTAATTTGTACTATTCTAACTTGTAATCAGTGAATTTGTTACTGACTCTCCATATGTTACAATTATTTTCTCAGTCCTCTTCATTCCTTGACAGTCTCTCCCTAGCAACTAATTCATTGTAATACTGCCTCTCCACTGTTATCTCTTTTCCTACTACCTCTGAATTCTTCTAAACTACATAATAACTGTTCCTAATCTGCTTACTTGTTTTTTACATTTGGTTTATTTGCTGTTTGCTTCTTGCATTTGTGTCTGATTGTTTAAATTTTTTTGTCTAAATTTTTGATTGTTTTCTCACTGTTAGCTATGAGTATGTTAATGGAGCTTTTCTCCTCGGGCCTCTGCTGAAAATGGACATGCATCCAGCCAGACTAGCCCGGTTAACAAATGTAAAATAAAAATAAAATAAATAAAAACAATATATGGTATTATATGAGCTTTCCAAACATTTTGGTGCAAGACTTGCCTATGTTCTTCTTCTTTTTTCCTCCTTTGGGGTCCCATTTCTCGCCGGGCTTATGAGGCATTCCTTAGATTGTGGTGATCCTTTCTGCTGATGATCCACACTGCTGAAGCCACTGTGACATATTCTTGATGTCTCTGTTGCCTTGGAAATGACCTCAGCCAAGAGGTTAAATGTCAATGCAGAGACGAACAGTTTACACATATGTAAACACATCCAATGAAACAAAAGCTAGCATTTTGGACTTAAAGTGTTTATGTAACACATACCTCTCAGTGATTCCTGTATTTCTACGGTAAATCACTAATTTTGGTTTAGTTTATTATTTTGTCCCTCCCAAAATAAGTGTCACCCTCCCAATTATGTTTGCTTGCTTCCCAGTTCTATGGCTAAAACCTATACCTATTAAACATGACTAAGACATTATTCATAGTGAAGATAAACTGCTGTCACCATCTAATATCATTTTTATACAGTTTTCTGGTAGCAAGTCTATAATAAAAGAATTTGTGTAGACATGCAGTTTCTGAAGGATATGAAGTCTGGGACTCAGATGACTGTCATTGCTTGGTGACTTAAGTCCTCCCTGATTTGACAGAAATCCAAATGTTTTGAGCAGAATGGACCCTGGATTAGAAGCAAAAATCTGGACATTTTAATGAAGGCATGGACAGTTGAGAAGTATGGGTTTCAGGAAAAAAGGGTTACTGTTCATTTTCTACAATGCAGAGTTTAAACTAATTCCATTGATCTCTTTGTCTTAGAAATGTGAAAGCTTTATGAAAGGACATATTTATACTGTTGTGAATTATTCAAATCACATGAAGTTCACAACTCAGTTAGCTGTCATCCTACCTGGTTTTATTTTTGGGTGATTTACACTAGTCTCCTGAGAGAACCAGATTTTCATGTGGGTTTGATATAAGATGTTGGGAAAAAAATTAGATATTCTGTCAAGATTTCTAACTGGGGCTAAGACATTTAATCACCACATTTAAGAGGTATACTGAACTCTAGCATTAGATTAATCTATCATTGTCTATAAGGAAATAATTCTCACCCAAAGAACTAAGAAAAATGGTAATGCAAGAAAAAATGAGGGAATGATTTTATACCCTGTAAATAGAAATAGCTGTTAACACTATGTTAAATGAGAAAGGGTTTTATAAAACAAACCCATTAATTCCTATATTACTATGAATACAAAGCATTTGAACGTTAAGATGATTTAAACATTGCTTCATTTCATTTATTCTATTGTATCTTCTTTTTTTTTTATTATTATGCATATCATGATATGACTTTGTTCTATGAATTTTATAAATATTTTCATATATACATGCACATTTTATTTTATGCATAAATCCAAATTGCCATATATCTTTTAGTGCAAGCTGCATTTTTTCAATATTTAAAATAACATTAAATATATACAGTTTGTTAGGGTGAGAGAACTTATTCGTACATAGTAGATATGGATAGAAGGGTTGCTTGGGTAAATTTTCTACTCAAGCAAGAGGTTATAAACCTTATAGTGTCGGGTGTTGGTTTGTTTATTAGGGTTTTTATATATTCATTTTTATTCATTTTTGCTTTTTTTGGTGTCTATCAGAAATGTTCCTGTTTCCCTAATATCTGAATGCTTGTCAATTTCTCATTCAACGTATATATTATCTCATGTTATAAAAATAAACTGTGATACAATTGGCTGTTAACATTATAAATATGAAGTATTTGTCAATTAATGTTAATGGTCTAAATAATAATACTAAAATGAAAAGTTTATTCAAATGCCTTAATCTACATAAACCACAACTGGTATTTCTTCAAGAGACATATCTTCTAAATGAAGATGTAGACAAATTAAATTTCAATAATTACAGCCACGGTGGTGCAGCGGTAGCATTGTTGCCTCATAGCAAGAAGTTCCCCCATTCGATTCTCGGCTTGGGTTGGGAGTTTCTTCTGTGAGGAGTCTGTATGTCCTCCCTGCAGTTGAGTGGGCATTTGAAAGACATGCATTGAATGGGCATGCCTTCGTTGAAGGTTGGGTGTCGGGCTGGCAACTCAGCACCATTAAAACCAACTGCCAATCATTAGCAGACCAGAGTTTCACCGTGGCGACCCCTAACTGGGAAAAGTTGAAAGACGAACAACAACATAGTATTAGCAAGTTCCAAATTTAAACAAAAAAAGGGGAATACCCATTCTATTTAGAAACACTACTCTTTCTCCTAGGATAATCACTGCACACCACAATTCTTCTGGTATGTTCTGTCTGGTATCTCTTGAAATAAATAGAAAAATATATACTTTAGTTAACCTTTACTGGATTCCGGGAACTGGGGCTAAGACATTTAATCACCACTTTGAAGATATAACCTGTTTTGCTAAAGTTAGTTTGATAATGGTGGGAAACTTTAATTGTATTATTGATGACAATAATACTGACTCAGAATGTAAGTGAAAGAAGTTTCCCCTCATCAAGGACTCTTTTTTAAATTTATTGATATAGTAATTGTCAAATATATTAATGACTTTTCTGATTCAAACTCTTTACTCTTTACATTTTACTCACATCGGCATAAAACTCATTCTCGTATTGACAGTGTTTACATTTAAAATGAAATATTAACAACATTAGACACGGTTACTGTTATAGCTTGCCCTTTATCAGATCACAATGCATCAGTATTTGAAATACATAATTAATTCCCTTCCTGTCACTAGAATACCATCATATATAATAAAACTAAAAGAGTTTAAGGATTTCTACCTAAATTAAATAAAGACTTTTCCTGAAATAAATACTACTGAAAGTATCTCAACCTACATATTTGGGACTCCTTAAAGTCATATATTTATGGTAAAACATTATCCTGGTATAGTAATAAGAGAAAAGTTTGGAACAAATATATGTCAGATCTGCAAATTAAACTAGATAAACTTAAATTAGAAATACAAAAAAGCAACTCTAATTTAATACCAGAATTAACATAAACGAATAACAAATATTCAGAAATACTACACCATAAAACTATGATAATCATGGAGAAAATTAAATTAAATTCTTACTCCATGAATTCTATTAATCAAAGACAATTAGCTAACAGAACAAAAACAATTATTAAGTCTAGACTAATAAAAGAACTATACAATCCATATACAAAGAAAAAAGTAATGGGTCTAAATACTATCTTAGAAACATTTAGACTTCATTTTAATTCACTTAATTCTTTGACTTTTGAATCTTTACCAATAAATGAGATTAGGTCATTTCTTAATAAAAATCAGATCTACTAGGTTAACCCAGCAGTAAACAAATACCATTAATAAACCAATCACCATGACTGAACTAAAATCACAAATCAGTAAACTTAGGATAAATAAAGCACCTGATCCTGATAATATTCTACCTGAAATGTATAAGTCTATTGCTAGGACAATCTTTGTTACTACTTTTAAATGTATAGATCATAGCTAACGAAAATATAATTATGCCCCCCTCTTGAAAATATTCATTAATATCCACAATAAAAAAGTCTGGTAAAGATGAAAAATATTGTTCTTCATATAGACCCATCTCACTATTAAATATAGACTATAAAATGTTTATGGCAATTTACGCTAACAGAATCAAACATTTTCTTCCCCTATTAGTTCATAAAGATCAAACAGGTTTTATAAAAGGGAGAAACACCTACGATAATATTAAAAGAATCCTAACATTGATTGACTATATTAATCAGTGTATAGATATGACTATGGTCTTCTTAGATATAAACAGTGCTTTTGACTCTGTAAATTGGAACTACCTTCTTTTAGTCCTAAATGAATGCAAATTTCCAAAATATTTTATTATACTAAATAAATCTCTATATGAAAATTCTCTTGCACATGTTAAGTTAATATGTTAAGTTGTCTATCTCGCCTTCATTCTTGCTGGATGGGTTCGGAGCTGACCTCGGCTCCGACTCGGCCACTCTAAAAGCTCGAGAGTTGGTTCCACCGGCTCGAGGCTCCCCTTATATCCCACAATGCTAGGCGTGAGTTACCTCAGATCTCGTTTGCCGCTACAGCGATCGAGGTGTTTGGTTTCTACCGGCTTCTAGGTGAGTTATTGTAGAGTAAATTTTAGTCTACTTAAACCCCTTTAGTTTAATTCTTAATAGTTATTTCCCTTAGCTTAGTGGATTTTTGCCCCTTTTTTCTTCTATTATCCCCTTTTCCACAAAGAACTTATAAGTTCTTCCCTCGGGCCTTCGGGCCTTTCCATCCCCTAGTGGTGTGTGTGTGATTTTGTCAGGAATTTAAAACTTGTGATAGTAAGTTTTAATTTTTGAGTTAAACTTGTATAGGGTGTAATCAGTGTGTTTGACTGTGTGTGTGTGGTTACACTTTCTTCAATAATGTCTAAAGACTCAAAGGTCTCAGGCTTCAAGAAGGGTGACTCGTGCTGTCAGAAAATGTCTCTGACAGACGGTCACACTTCTTGTGTATACTGCCTGGGACCTTTACACCTGCAGGACTCTTGTGCTGTATGCCATGGCTTCAGCCCCAGAGTCCTGCAGGAAAGAAAAAATAAGCATATTTTGAGAGGTTTACTTAAGCCTGAGGGTTCCCTTTCTGTTCCTTCGGGAAAACCCTCCAAGGCTTCTAGGTCCTCGGCTCCAGCTTCTGAGCCGAGGCCTAAGGCTTCGAAACCTCCGTCTACATTGGCTCCGGCTGGAGCCGATGAGTCTCAGACTGCAGTTCCTGTGGTTTCCTCGGCTCCGGCTGGAGCCGAGGTATTGGAAATTCCTGTGTCGGTTCCGACTAGACCTTCGGAACCGACATCTAGAAAGAGGTCCAGGTCACCGTCCCTTGGCTCCGTTCATTCGGCTCCAGCATCTCCCTTGCTGTCTGAATGGAGCCATAGATCTCACTCCTCTAGGTCATCGAGGCTTTCGGACCATGACCTTCAGAGGGTAGTGAGTCAACTTCTTAAGTCCGAGGCACTGGCCCAAATGCTTCAGAGCCCGACTCATCAGTCGATGCCTGACCCTGTCCCTCATTATATTCCTCCTCCGACTCCTTTGAGCTCGGAGCCGGGGCGTTTCGGAAACCGAGACTGTGGTAGCGTCGGAGCCGATACAAATGTCTTCGGCTCCATCGTCGGCTCCGATTTCTTCCTTAGAAGAATCTCGGCGCCGGACTTCCCTCGTTGGCTCCGAGGGGGTGAGTGGCATCGGACCCTTGTCCGACCCCGCTCTCCCTTTCGGTGCTTCGGCGCTGGTGAGTTCAGCTCCGACATCGGCCTCGGAGCCATCACTGTCGGTGCCGAGGGAGGTTTTCAGCTTTTCGGAGCGGGGACCTCTGGCTCTGCCTGACAGGGGTGCGTTCGAGGTCATGCGGAGTGTGTTGGAACCTGGTTCAACTCCACAGTCGGCTCCGTCCGCCCCTCCCTCTTCAGTGCCTCAGGTCAAGTTGACTCACTCCCTCATCCCAGACCGCAGAGAGCCAGCTCCTCAGGAATCCCCTGTGGGGATCTCATCCTCTTCCGAGGCCTCTCCTGAATTGGCAGAAGAGCCCCCTCGGAAGAGAAAGTGTATGAGGAAACACATAGACTCACCTGAGTCCGTCACCTCTGACACAGATTTAGAGGATTCCGAGGGTTCCCCCCATTCCCCTTCTGAAGATGTCTCATTTGCAGACATTCTAGAAATCCTCAAACAGAGGGGAAATTGGCCAGCCCTCAACCCTTCGGAGGATGAATCTGTGTACCTTGAGGCGTTTGGCTCTCGCCCTTCCACCTCCTGGGTGTCTCCCCTTGACCCCCTCATGCAGGTGGTAGCAAAAAAGGCATGGACAGCTCCTGACTCAGTGGACCCCACTCCCAGGAGACCCTCAAAATTTATCACGGCACCAGCGGATAAACAATTTCTGACCAAAGGAGTTTCTGTGGATGCTATGGTGGTTGCTGCTGCCACTAAGAAGGAACTAGCTGATCCTTCAGTGCCTGTCCATCCACCTAACAAGGAATCTAGGTCTATGGACAGGTGCGGAAGCGGATGTTCTCATCAGCGACCTTTGCAATGTGTTCGCTGAACTACCTATGCCATTTTACTCGTCTTCAAAGAGACTTGATCAAAGAAGCGAGTGACATGTTGAAGGATCCTACAGCTGCGGGTTTTCAGGACAAGATGAACACTCAGCTGGCTACCCTGAACTCCATAGCTAACTCCTCCATGTGCCTCCTTTCGTATGCGGCTGATGGAGCGAGCAGGGCCGCAGGGACAGGTGTAGCCTTACGCAGGCATGCCTGGATGCGGCTATGCAACTTTGCGGACCCCTTTAAAAAGTCTTTCACTAATTCCTCGTTTGATGGATCATCTCTTTTTGGTCCTCAAGTGAAAGAAACCTTGACTAGGTGCGAGACGGATGGCAAGACTCTTTCTGCCGTCGAGTCCGTTTTCTACTCCTTCTAGGCCTTACCCCAAAGGCCAGAAAAGTGGGAAAATGTGGTTCCGCAAACAATCTTAAGGGACTTCACCTGACGCACAGAGTCGGTTCCCCGCCAGAGGCAGAGGGGGGAACAACAATGGTAGAATTCGCCCTAGAGGCAGGGGGGGTCCACAGAACCAGGGCAATCGAGAAACCTTCTCTGATAAGCCCTTTCAGCATCCCTGAGGTGTTGCCCGACTGCCCATCTTCGGAGGCAGTCGGGGGAAGATTGTCACTGTACCCAGAAGCCTGGCTATCCCTGACTCAAGACAAGTGGGTACAGTCCATCATTTCCGAAGGCTATTCCATTCCCTTCGTTCGCATCCCAAGCCAATCAAAAAAATCCCTTCCAGATGTTCCACCCGCTCAAAGGGATCTTGCAGCTTTGGAAATTTCAAAGCTGCTTGCAAAAAGAGCAATTCAGCCAGTTCCAGCAGACCAGCAAGGATCCGGAATCTACTCCAGGTTCTTTTTAGTTCCAAAAAAAACAGGGGACTGGAGACCAATTTTGGATCTCAGTATCTTGAACAAGTCAGTCAAGAAAACACAATTTCGGATGGTCACGCTACAGTCCATCTTTCCCCTATTGGGAAGAAAAAACTGGATGTGCTCTATAGACCTTCAGGATGCGTACTATCATATAAAAATGAACAGACGCTCCAGAAGATTTCTCCGCTTCAGGCTGGGAACCAGTCATTTTCAATTCAGAGCCCTACCTTTGGACTCACCACTGCCCCCCGGGTGTTTACCAAATGCATGGCAGTGGTAGCCTCTCACCTGAGACGTCAGGGATTCCAGGTGTTTCCATATTTGGACGACTGGCTCCTCACAGCTCCCACCAAGCATCTTCTTCTAAGGGCCAGGGACTATACCTTTCGCATTTGTCAAAACTTAGGCATTTCAATAAATTGCGAAAAGTCTGTTTTGTCGCCTTGTCGTGTTATTACCTTCATAGGCGCAATTCTAGACACAGTCAACATGTCTGCGAGGCTAGCAGATCAGAGAATAACAGACATACACAAACTGGTCTCGCTCCTCTTCAGCAGTAACAGAGTCAAAGCCAGGTTAGTTCTGAAAGTATTGGGGATTATGGTGGCTGCCATACCTCTGCTTCCATTAGCCAGATTCCACATGAGAATCCTTCAATGGATGCTCTTCACACAATGGTCATACCAGCAACTTCCGATGTCCCACACCATTATGATTACGCAAACATGCAGGAATCATCTTCTGTGGTGGATGTCTTCCCCTCAGCTCTTCTTGGGAAGACCCTTTGTTCCTCCCCCTCCGGTTGCTACTCTGACAACGGATGCCTCCCTGATCGGGTGGGGGGGGCATTATCAGGGCAGAACTGTCCAGGGCACATGGCAACCAGACGAATGCCACTTGCACATAAATGTTCTAGAGATGAGAGCAGTGTTTTTAGCGTTGCAAGCCCTTCAAGACTCTCTTCCCTTGGGAACGATAGCAATCCAGACGGACAATATGTCTGTAGTGTGGTATATCAACAAACAAGGCGGAACCAGGTCCTACCCCCTGTGCTGAGAAGCACTCAGACTGTGGCAATGGGCGATTTCTTCTCAGCGGTTTCTGATAGCAATGCACATCCCTGGGAAGTCCAATCAAATCGCGGACAAGTTGAGCAGAGCTATCCTCATGCCTTACGAGTGGTCTCTGAAAGACTCTGTTGTGAGAGAAATTTTTCTCAAGTGGGGTCAGCCTTGCTGCGACCTTTTTGCTACTCCCCAAAACAGCAAGTGCAGAGATTATTTCACCCTATTCCCTTTACCAGGCCAGCCCAGCAGAGATGCGCTAGTCCAAGTTTGGCCCCGGGGACTTCTGTATGCATTTCCTCCCTTCCCACTTATCTCTCAAGTGATACAGAAAGCTATTGCTCAGAAGGCCTCGTTGATCCTCATTGCTCCTTACTGGCCTCGACAGGTTTGGTTCCCCTTTCTACATAATTTTCTGTTGGAGCGACCTTGGCATCTGGACCTAGTTCCAGATCTTTTGATCCATCAGTCGGGTCAGTTTCATCGCTCCCTTCCCTCTCTGAACCTCACTGCTTGGTTCCTCCAATTCCAACCTTAGCCAGGCTTCCTCAAATATCTCACTCTGTTCGAGATATTTTGATAGCGTCCATAAATCTTCCACTCGAAGATTTATTTGAGTAAGTGGAAAGCGTTTCGCCTATTGGGCTCAAGGAAGGGACATAGATCCTTTCACTGCCTCCATCCAAATGGTCCTTGATTTTCTAGCTGAACTCTTCCATGCAGGTTCATCTCCTTCTACTCTTAAAGTTCAATTGGCAGCTATTTCTAACTTTCATGTGGGCATTTCAGAGTCTGCCATAATGTCCCACAAGCTTTGCAAAGCCTTTTTGAAGGAGTTTTCTACTCAGACCTTCTATAAGAAATCCTCCTCCTCCTTGGGACTTAAATTTAGTTCTTAGTTCTTTGATTCTTCCCCCTTTCGAACCTGCAGCCTCCTGTTCTTTAAAATTGCTATCATGGAAGTCTCTCTTTCTGGTAGCTATTACTTCAGCTAGAAGAGTTTCAGAACTTCATGCACTCAGCTGTCGACCTCCTTATCTATTGTTCCACAAGGACAGGGTATCCTTACGAACCAACCCGTCCTTTTTGCCTAAGATAGCTTCGGTCTAACCTAAATCAAAGCATTGACCTCCCTGTGTTTTTCCAGAATATTCTAACAGGTCTGAACAAAATTGCATTGGCTAGATGTTCATCGTCAATTAAGGTACTATTTGGATAGAACCAAACAGTTCAGAAAATCTGACCAGTTGTTTGTCTCTTATGCAGAAGGCAGAAAGGGACTTTCAGTTTCAAAGGTATCATTATCTAGATGGCTAACATCTCTGATTTCCCTTATTTATGAAATTAGACACCAAAAGCTACCTAACAAACCTAAAGCCCATTCCACCAGAGCTTTGGCTACTTCTATAGCCTTCCAAGACAGACTGCCTATTGACACCATTTGTGCAGCGGCTACTTGGGCTACTCCTCACACTTTCATTTCTCATTATAAGTTGGATTTAGCTTCTAGGCATAGAGCTAACTTTGGTTCCACTGTTCTCAAGAGTCTGTTCCGTTAGGCCACCCGGGACAAGGTGCTAGGGACGTGGTCCCATCCAGCAAGAATGAAGGCGAGATAGACAACTTAACATATAGAAGTTATGTTCTTACCATAACGTTCCATGTTAGTTGTCTTCTTCTTGCCTTCTTCTTGCGTCCCACCCTCCTTCCCCCTGGCCTGGACAGACCTAGAGGAGTTTTGATTGTGACCTCTCTTTCTACCACCTCTTTACTTTAGGTTTATGCTCTGCTGTGCATATTTTCCTGGATCAGGATGTAGGTCATCCTTCTCTTCACCCTTGTTTATAGAGGTGGACTTTGTTTCTAGTTATTCTGCTACTATTATAAGCTGGGCCTAGCTTACAAACGAGATCTGAGGTAACTCACGCCTAGCATTGTGAGATATAAGGGGAGCCTCGAGCCGGTGGAACCAACTCTCGAGCTTTTAGAGTGGCCGAGTCGGAGCCGAGGTCGGCTCCGAACCCATCCAGCAAGAAGAAGGCGAGAAGAAGACAACTAACATGGAACGTTATGGTAAGAACATAACTTCTATTTCTTACAGGTCTGGCCCCATTAGAGTAAAAAAGGAATCAAACAAGGTTGTCCCTTGTCCCCCTTATCGTTCGCCTTATTGATAGAACCTTTTGCAAATAGTATTAGATCAGATATTAATATTCAAGGTATACAGTTCACTAAGAATTTAAACTTGAAACTTCAACTGTTTGCAGATGAGATACTTCTAATCTTGACTAATACCAAACTATTCCTTGCATAAATTATTTAATGCAATGAATATTTTCCAAAATATATCTGTACTATAGTTTAACGAAGGCAAAAAAAATGTTACCTCTAAATCATAAAAAAAAATAAATATAATTCCAATTACATTGTAAGAGATAGTAGACTCCATTACCTAGGAGTTTATCTATCAGAAGACCTAAATGATGCACTGTCTTTCAATTATAATTCTGTTTTAAATAAAATTGAACTAATGATGTATAACTGGGATAAACATTTATTTACAACGGAAGACAGATTATTCATGACAAAATCAATTACCTCATCCAAAATACTATATCTTATACAATTCTTTTCACTTCCTCCACCTAAATACATTATTTAAAAATATAATAAGATGATACTAAGCTTTCTATGATTTCCAAATAAACCCCAAATTGCTCTAAACAATCACTTGATGAATTGGGAAGATGGAGGAATCAACCTTCCAGATAAAAAAGCATATGCTCTGTCCTCTGTTGTTAAAAATATAACATTGTGGTTAAATGCATCCTACTCTTCTATATGGAAACAAATGTATGAACAAATCTGCTTAGAGTCAATACAGGTTCAAAATCATGATTGAGTCTTAATTCTGCCAAACTTATTTTATTGGACTTTTCTATATCTTAGAAATAAAAATATTAAAATCTCATCACAATATTTAAACCATACTTTAACTATATTTAAAAAATCTGTGAATAAAAATCCTAATATAAATTCTTGGCTTTTCCTACATCTTCCCCTTGCCTTTACACTTAATCTTGAAAATTTTCAAACTCACAAGATGTGTACTCTGAAAAAAGGGAATTTAATATTTTGGTATCAAATAATAGATCAGGGTAAGGTTCTATTTATTAACCAACTTATGGATAAATACAATATAGACAAAGAAATGTGGTTAACTTTACAATCCTTAAGACAATTTCTCATAAATAAAATAGAATTAATGCAAATGTCGATTTGATATGACATGCCTAAAATTCTTAAATACGTTATTTTTATCTCTAATCAACCCTTCCAAGGAAATGTTTATGTATCTAACATTTATAAAATTATCAAGAAAACAAAAAGTATATAATTAAAACTTACTAGAACTGTTTTGCATCAGTAAATGGCCATCTTCCAACAGAGGAGGACAATAAAATCCATTCTTAAATCTTCAAAACATACCACATTATCACTTCACTGGCAATTATTTACCTGCAGGTTTTTACATAGAAGTTCTTATCTTCTTCTTCTTCTTCTTCTTCTTTTTTCAGCTTTTTACCAGTTAGGGTTTGCCACAGCGGATCACCTGTCCACTCATGATTGGTAGTGGAGTTTTACGGTTTCGAATTGCCAGCCCGGTGCCCAACCTTCCACAGAAGGCACACACCTGCACACACTCACACCTAGGGCCAATTTAGTGTATCCAATCCACCTACAGTATGTCTTTGGGATGTGGGAGGAAACCGGAGCACTCGGAGGAAACCCACGCGACCACAAGGAGGACATGCAGACTCCACACAGAAGGCACCCCAGTTGAGGGTCGAACCAGAGAACCTCTTGCTGTAAGGTGGCAATGCTAACTGCTGCACCACCATGGCCGCCCTTACATAGAAGTTCTTATACACCACATAAATTAGCCTTGATGTTTGCAAAAGAAGATTTATGTTGGAGATATAAAGTAAAACTAAAAGCTGACTGGCAGCACATTTCTTTTATGAATGTGAAAGTCTTAAGGTATATTGGAATAACATAAGCTACTTTTTTCTAGCACTCTTCAATGATAGTAAAGCAAACAGACACATTGGTCACACACAGCAGGTAACTTTAATACAAAAATCGTAAGCGCTTTCACAGAATCCTTCCGCTTCATCAGACTAACAGTGAATGCAAAGAACATCACATTTAAGAAGGTTCACTATATCAAATTAACCAATCAACAGTTATGCTAGTAATTAGAGCCCTATTAACACTAAAAAGGCCATAGTTGCAATACCTAATAGAAAATAATTACATTTGTATCAAGTAAATGGGCATATATAACATTTAAATACATTGTATGCAAGATGCTTATAAATAAAAACAATAACATTAATATAAACATTTATATAAAAATATTAATATACAATCAATCAATTAAATCACAGTACAACCATTTATAAAATTAATTTCAATGCTTAAAGTCCCTAGCTCTAAAAAAAGGGTTTAAGGGATACTTTATTATTAAAGCCTGTTGTTTTCTGCACTCTTCAATGATAACTTCCAATTACCTAAATCACTGGTTTTATTTAACTCCCGTATACCCAAATGTGTTAAAAAACTGTAATCTTTTGGTCTTTGCTAGCTATTGCTCGAAAAATTATCACTATCAACTGGAAAAGGTATCTTCTCCTTTATTCAGTGAATTAAACAATCTCACCTTGTCAGTTGCTTAAATAGAAATCCATACTTTAAAGGACAGATCTAATAGAATCAAATCACACTACAATATCTGGATGACAATAATGGACATTTTGGAGAAAATAGACAAGAATGTTTCTCAATATGGACTATTTAAGATTCAGAGGCAAAATGTTTATTTACTCTGACTAGACAGGTCTATATTACATTGTTTAAAGCCAACAATATTGAATCTGATATTGACACGACAATAGCGGACGCTTAGAATACCGAACATGTAAACAGAAATATCTTTTGTTTTATTTGTTTTGGTTTACTAAATGTTTTAATGATAATTTAGTGTTTTACTACTTTTACCAGTAGTGTTCGATGTATACTGATTCAAAGTAGTAAAACTTCGATCATCTGATATAGACCCAACTATACACCTATGTAAATAGTTTTATTGTGTTTTGAAATGTTATTAATTCTTATTGTTTTATATTTTTACTTCTTTCAGTCTCTCTCTGTGTACCATGATTTATCATATTTTATATATTGCATTCTTTACTACTTGTTTCATTATTGTTATATTATAGGAAAACAAATAAAAAATATTAAAGGAAAATGTTCAGATATATATGGATGACAACAGGTGTCATTATGCTTTGCCTGACTATTGTTTCAGTACATATCAGCTAAGCCCTTTACTTAGCACATCATTATCCTGCGCTACACCAATTGGCGATCTAGGTATTGTAAATGTTGCCTTGTAAAGATCTTTATGTTTGAGACGGCACAGGGCAACACATAGTACTGCTAACTGCTATTGTAAGTTCAACTCTTCAGTACATGATTACATATGTGCTAACACCCTGCCATCAGAAGCACAAATCAGTTCAGTGGAGCTGCACTTAAATAGTACAAGAAAAAAAAAAACAAAACTGGAGAAAATAAAGATATTTTTTGTTGCACAAAGTTTGTACATTTGTATTACTGTTGCCTAAAGGCAATCATGCTTTTTAATGATGTTAACTTGTTTAATTAAGTTTGTTGAAGTAATGTTTCTGCTCTATATTGTTTATAGTTGCAATGTGTTACCAGATGGTTAACCTGCTTTTATCACATTCATCACTGACCTTCGAATAACTGCCAATGCACATAGTGCAAGTACAAGACAATTCAAGATTGTAATCATAACAACATGATGTCACAGAAAGTTTTGACTGATAATCCAGTGTTGTGCAGCAGTTAATGTTAATGCCATCCCATTATGTGGAACATGTGAATATCCCTCATAGTGTCACAATATACAGTAAGGACAGTCTGTACATTATATTACCAAGGTATCCATTACATGTAAAAATCACAGTGATGTTACATTGCACTGTGTGCACATATGCATTCCTTGCATGACCTGGGAAGCACAGTACTATCTCTTCCAATCACTGATCTCTGCAAATATCTCAGCTAAACTTCAGTGCCTGAAGTGCAATGGCCACTGAGACGCCAGATTCAGGAAGGCTTACACGGAGTTCAAGAGTAGTGTAAGCCTCCGTGTAAGCCTCCCGATTCAGGTACAGCCCAAACCTCCGTGTAAGAGACAGCTAACACGTCTCTTACACGGACTGGGCGTGGAAATGCTCAATACCTCATTTGCAGCTCCAAGATATGCAAATGAGGTATTTGAGCGATCCACGAAGCAGAAACCAGTCTGTATAACAGACGTGTTAGCTGCAGAAATGTACTCAGCTGACAACTGAGTACATTTCTGCAAAATCAAAAACGGAGCTATGTCAGCTCCAAATAAAGGGTGCATATGTGTCATTAAGCATGCCAATGGCCAAATATGTGGCCATTGGCATGAAAAGTGTTGCAAAAATAAGTTATTTAACTTTTTTTTCCACGGATTATTGTGTTTAACTGCAGCACACCGCAAACGGGTGCGCTACCTAAAACTGAAAACCGAAGCTTATAAGCCCACAATTGTGGGATTTATGTATTACATGGAATGTCAATGGAGGGACTTGCAGACTAAAACAATATGGCCTCCGTTAGTGGTTGTCAAGGGGGGGAAGCTCTGTGTAAGATATGTAACTAAGCATTACTAGGCAATCCTATGTAAATGAGGGTTACAATACTGAATCACACTGCCACATAGGTAATGAGCACTTTCTGAGTAGTGTAAGAGTTAGAGAAGGGGGAGGAACAGAGTAAGAGGTAGGTGACATCACGGAGGGGAAGGATAGAAAGAAATGTCCCAGATTGGAGGGCAATGTAAGGTAACAGATGACAGACAGACATCAGGGAGTGAGGTGTGTCCCAACAGAACACTAGGAAAGTCAAGAAATTGAGGGTGTATGCTATCCCTACACTCAAAGTTTCTTGATTAACTATCTTGTGCGTGTGCGCTGTAAGGCAGGTTCAACATGTGGGGCGTGTTGCAAACTGTTTACAACGGTTTGCGCGTGTGCGTGTGTAAGGCAGTGTCTTGCGTGTTTTAGCATGAATCAGCCTAGCTAACACCGTGTAAGGATGTGTGCGCGTGTAACACTGTGTAGGGATGTGTGCGCCGTTTAAGTGACTGTGAGCGTGTTTAAGCTGGTGTGCACATTGCTCCCCTCAGGAAACAGAGAGGAAACAGGAAACAACCAAAATACAGGAAACTGCCAGGGAATACTGCTGGAGTTAATTGGTGGAAACAATTACAAGCAGGCAATTACACAGGCAGACTAGAAGCCCAGCCCAGCACTTAAAACACAACAAAGAGCAGTGAAGGCTGTTTCTCACAAGAGATACTGCCAGAAGCTAAGCTATCAGAATTGAAAACTGAAATAAAGCTGAACTCAGAGCAGAAATGCTAGGGGCTGCCATGGCTATTATAATCAGGCATAGGCGAATTGCTGAGGGTGGTGACAATGCAGATGCTGACAGACAACCCAGAGTGAGGAGAAGGAGAAGAGTATACAGGCCCAGGGTCACCTACCATGGGTTACATAAGCTGGAGATAGTAGAGCGCTATAGAGTGGACAGAGAGCTCCTGCAGCAGATTGTTGAGCTGTGCAGGCCACACCTCACACACAGAACCAACAGAGGGGAACCCATCCCAGTGGAAACCAAGGTATGTGTTGGCCTAAGAATACTAGCAACAGGTACCTTCCAGAGACCAACTGGTGATATGATGGGGATATCACAGGCATCAGCCTCCAGGGTACTGCACCAGTTCCTGGATGCCATGTCACCACATGTCAGTGATCATATATATGTCCCTAATGACCGTGAAGTTGTGGCCAGCAATATGCGTCTCTTCCAGCAATTATGCGGATACCGTGAGGTGCTGGGTGCAATAGACTGCATGCACCTACGCATCAAAGCACCAGCCGGTGAGCGGGTAGAGTCTACATTAACCGCAAGGGATACCCCTCCATCAACTGCCAGGTCGTGTGTGATGCCCAGGGCATAATAATGAATGTGTGTGCTGGCTGCCCTGGGAGCTACCACGATTCCCACATCTGGCATCTGACGCAGCTGTACCAATCATTTGCCAATGGGGACTTCCCACACGGACACCTAGTGGGGGATGCAGGTTATGCACTTGAGCCGTGGCTGATGACACCCATCAGAAATGCACACACACCTGAACAGGAACGCCATAATGAGGCACACACACAAACACGTAATATCATAGAGCGTGTGTTTGGGCTGCTCAAGTCACGGTTCCGGTGTCTGGACACATCTGGTGGAGCTTTGCAGTACACACCAACTACATGTACCCAAATGATCATGATATGTGCTATGCTACATAATACGATCCTGCGGAAACAGCTGCAGCAGGACCAGCACAGGGCTGGGCCAAACATCTCCCCACCATTGCCAAGGCCACCACAGGCAGGGGGTGACTCGGAGGAGGAACAACCTGACCTTGTCCCAGTAGGCAGAAGGAGGCATGCCCAGTATGCCCTGGCCTTGGCAAAGAGGCAACGCATAGCACATATGCTTGGTCAGTAGGAACACTGGGACTGATACCCGCTCTGACTCACTCATACAGTAACAGGGATGCCTAACATGACACAACCTGCTTCCAAATGTACAGGGAGTGTAGTATGTGTATCCGACAGATGTGGCCCTGCAGCACCACCTGAGGCATGAATGCCATGTGTTAAGTAATGTAATATCATGTACAATATTCACACCTGAGGACCCCAACTAACATCCATATCCACGCATATGACCCTGCGGAAACAGCTGCACATCATACAGTGATGTACATGTGCAAAAACATGGAACAAGATACAAAATGAGGGTGTCTAGCAATAAATAGCATGGATAACCACACACCCATGTTTGTACCACAACAAGAAGCAACATGGAATAGCCATGTTCAAAAACCAATGGCTAAAACCGACTACTACTATATAGCCTGCTGCAGACCACTGTCCTAATAGCAGGAACTGCCCCAGGCCTATGTCCATAGGTTCATACTAGGCTATCTGCCCTAGGGCATTAATAAGCCTAGCCCAGAGTTTTGTGGCTTCTGCCACCCCTGCAAGTTGATGGATAATATGCCCATTATTTTGCTGTGCCTCTGTCAAGCAGTGATACTGAGGTTATCCCTGGGGTATACCTGCAATCTCCCATCCATTGGTCAAGATCTCACTTGAACAAAGCCAGTGAGGTGCTCAGCCCCACATGTACCAGGATGATGTTCCACAGCATATGGACTCTCTGGGTGATGAATCTGTCCCTCCAGCACATCCTATTAATATCTGTGTTGAGGTTTAGGTCTCCTGCCCTTGTAGTTCTGATGGATGTAGAGGTCTTGAGGTGAAGCATGTTCATAAATTCTGGGTTGGACATAGCCTTGTATGTCAGGCACAGGTCACCTCTGAGCAGTCAGTAAGTGACTGAATACAGCTGGAATCCCTTCAGTCGGGCAGCATAAGAAATATGTTTGAGACCCTTTCACCTCCTGTCGAGGAATTTGTGGGCCCATCCAATCTGAATGGGGCAGTGTATGCAATCATTGGTGTGATGAGTACAGGGAACGATGACCTCCCTTGATCTAGATGTGAATCACTGCATGATGAGGTGGCCAATGTAGAAGGCCTTCCAAACTACCCTGGCAATGTGAGTGTCAAGCAAAGGTCACTGTCAACCTGGGTGCCCAGGTCCCTGATAACCTACGTTGTGCTTAGAGGATTGCCACCTAGATGGGAAGTAGTGGTAACCTTGTTCTTCCTGAAGGGTATGGCTATGCATTGTTTAGTGTTTAATGTAAGGCCATGGCCGTGGCACCAGTTATCTGTGTCTATGAGACCCTTCTGAAGGATGTCTGTGTCAGATGGGTTTCCAGCTATGCTTCCCAGTTTGCAGTCATCTTCAAACTTTGTCAGCCATAATCCTCCTGTGTTTGCTCGTACTTCTGAAAAGTAGATACTGAACAAATGTGGGCCCAGGACTGAGCCCTGTGGGACACCACTTGTGACAGCTCTGGAGTGTGAACTGGCACCAGCAACTTTGACCCTGTGTGTTCCGTCACTTAGCCAGTTTGCAACCCATGCTGTGATGTATGGGTTCACAATTAAGCTGGTGATGTTTTCAATGATACCTGAGTGGGGTATTGTGTCGAAAGCCTTTGCCAGGTCAAGGTAGGCTGTGTGGACTGCCTTGCCCACGTCAATGGCCTGGGTGAGTGTTTTGAAAAAGTCAACCAAGTTTAAAAGGCATGATCTGCCCTTGACAAAGCCAAACTGGATTGGATCCAATGTCTGCAAGTCCCCTATGTCTTCATTTAGAATTCCCATTATGATCCTCTCCATAGCTTAGCAGAACAGGCTTGTCAAGCTGATGGGATGGTAGTTTCTGGGGTTGGTGGAGGCACCTCCTTTGTGAAGTGGGTCCACCATTGCTGTATGCCACTCCTTGGGAACATATCCTGAGGTGAGGCTAAGATTAAACAGCTGCCCTAACTGCGGGTGTAATTACTCATTGAGTTCATGGAGCACACAACTGGGGACACCATCTGGTCCCATGGATAAAGTGTTTTCTGCCTTGGATTGAGCAGTTCCCACCCCAGCAGTGGAGATGTTTGGGGGCTACAATCCTCTGGTGAACATACCCCCAGTTGGGGAGGGGAGAAATCTGCACTGAACCTGTCAGTCAGTATGTTGCCAATGTCTGTAGGTGCAGTGATATCAACATTATTCTGAACTAAGTCTGAGCATATCTGGGAGTTTCCTCCCAGGTTTCAAACATAGGTAAAAAGGCCTCATGATTGTCCCTGGAGTCCTGAGTGGGTTTACTCTCAAAACATGCCTCGGATGATTGTATGGGGAACCCAGTGTTTTACTCACAATGAGCAGGGGTGCCTTCCCCCCTACGGATTACGCTCTATCTTGTAGTAGCTCCTTCCTTGTGTTGTACAGCTTGTTTATGGCTAGGGTCCACCAGACTGGATGCTTGCCTGTGGTACAAAGAGTCATTATTATTTGGGATTGCCTGAACCATGCAGTCCTGGAGGTGCTGTAGAAGGCATTTCTAAGTGATACAGTGGCTTGGGTAATGGTGTCTGCTGGCCTGGGGGCCTTGAAAGAGACCACACCAGTCCTCAGAAATGTGAAGTCGGCATTTGAGAAGGTCTTCACCGTTTCATTTCCCATCTGGGGTGTGGGTGGGATGTGGACTCCCACTGAGAATAGTCCATGATCTGATCTCACCAATGATGGGTATATGTCTGGTGTTGAACAGTGTGACCCCATGTTCGTGAGGATGTGTTCTAGTATGTTGCCTCCACTTGAGGGGATTGGGACCAGTTGTTCCATGGCATTTCAGTGTATGAACTCTTGGAACCTTTGTGTTAGAGTGTTGTGGCATGATTAGTGATCCCGGTCTATATGTGGATAGTTGGAATCACCCAGTAGGATGGTGTTTTGAGATACATTTATCCCCTTCAGTGTTTGCAGGATAGCTGTGTGAGGTACCTGAGTTTGAGCGGGTGGCATGTAACATGCTACAAACTGCAGAGCAGTCTTGCCTACGGTCACTGGCACCTGGATGGTCTCCGATGCATCGTGTGTTGCCACCAACCATGAGGTGAGGGTGTCCTTGATGAATATGGACACCCACCATCCTTCTTGGTGTTGTCGGGATGCTGGTGCCGGAATGCATGATATGAGGTAACACCCGATAGTGCCAGGGTGCTGTCAGAAGCTGTGAGCCAGGTTTCAGGCACAGCACAGACATCAATGTGCTACATACTGAGAAGGGCATAGAGTGTGTGCAGCTTGAGGTTGAGACCTTGGGCATTGAGCAGCATTACCCTTAGTGTCTTTCCTTTACTGTGTTCTAGGGTGGTAGGTGTAGAATCTGAGTCTTGCATAAAAAGGCAGAATGGGGTGGCAAGAGCATCATCTGAAATCCGGAAGCCCAGGGGTGACAGGTGCAAGCCGTCCCTTGGAAATCACCGTGGCCTGTCCAGCATGTCATCCCAGGCAGACAGACACTGGACCCCCTTAGACTGACACCATAGTCTAAGCAAAATACTACAGCTGATCATCTTGTCTCTGTTTATGTGGCATCATACTTGGTGAAGGTAGGATACTGCCGAAGGTCAGGGTCATACCTGCCTGGCCTACATAATCAGAGGGATCCTCTATGTCTCTTTCCATGTAGTCCAGGGAGGTACATCTCAGGTCGTTCACACCAGCATGGATTATGACTGGGTCAGACCTGTACTTGCAGTTTAGTGACCTGAGTGCTTGCATTATGTGGTGGATTCCAGTGCCCGATAGGCAGCTTACTGTGACCTCCTCTGTACCTGATCTGGTGAGTGGGACATCAGTGTGTCTGACTATGGAGTCACCTATGACAAGTGTGTCCGGCATTGTGTTTGGCCTTAAGGGCTGTGACTGTTTGGCACACCAACTCTGTGGTCAATGTGTTGCATGTGCTGTGCCCTGTGGAGGCAGTTGTATGAGTGTCTGCTGTGGTGGCCACCGCCATTCTGGTAGACTTCTGATCAGAGCCTCCGAGAGTGTCTCTGTGTGTCTATGTGTATGATCTTAAGTTGTGACAGTGCCATGTGAGACTGGATTAAAGATGTGTGTGTGGTTACCTTCACTCTCTCTGGTCTTGCTAGTCCTATGTTGAGAGAGCTCAGCCTCCACTTTGGCTATATAGTTGCATCTCTCACATGTATGTGTGTTTTATGGCAGAAGGAGACGGTTGTCAGTGTACATGAGGCAACTGTAACAGTGCCTCAATATTCCCAGGTTCACCAGCTGAGCAGGAGAGGACACTAGCAACTGATCCCTAGACATGCTAGAAGGAATAGACAAAACAATGTTGGAATACAGGGAGATATCAAGCCCCCCAAGCCACATCATACTGTTTGATTGACAATAGCTACACATACACCGGCGTTTCATAGTGTACTACTAGGCTATCTGCCCTAGTGCATGTATAAGCCTAGCCATAGTGATGTGGCTATTGCCACCCCTTATAGTGGTAATAAGTGTACAGAATAGATTCTGAATATTGTGCCTCTGACTTAGTAGTGACACATTATGACCCCCTTACGTAATTGAATAACATGACTGTGTCTCTGTCTAGTCTGTGCCTCTGTCTCATATGCAGTTGTCCAGATGTCTCCTGAAGAGAGTCAGTGAGGGACTCTGTCAAACATGAACTGGGATACTCTGCTAGAGTGTGAGATGCCTCTGAGTTATGACTCTGTCCCTCCAGCATGTCCTATACATGTATGTGCTGAGGTTCAAATACTCAGCTCTCATGGCTCTGGTGGATTTGGATTGCTTGCAGTGGAGTATGTCCACCAAATCCTGATTGGACATGGTCTTGTATGTCAGGCATAGGTCACCTGTAAGTATGCGGTATGACACTGAACAAAGCTGGACTTCCTCTATTCTGGAAGCATATGACATGTGTTGAAGAACCCTGATCTTCATGGTAGGTACTTTTCGGGTGCAAAGGTGCAAAAGGCAGGATCTGCCCTGTACAAAGCTGAACTAGGTGGGAACAAGGGTCCGTGGGTCAGTAATGTGTCTGTGTAAGAGCTCCATGACTCCTCCCATATCTTTGCAGACAAGGCTGGTTAAGCCTGTGTGGTGGTAGTTGCCATGGTCTGTGGAGGCATCCCCTTGTGGAGTGGGACCACTGTTGCCGTATGCCAGTGTTCAGGTACATATCCTGTAGCAAGACTAAGGTTAAATAGCAGTTGTATATATGGGTCCAGCCCCTTCTGGAGTTCACATAGCATGCAACTGGAGATACCAGCAGGTCCCATGGATGCTGTGTACTTGTCTTTGCTGAGTGTGGCTCTCACATGGACATCCAAGATGACAGTGAGGTTACATACAGCAGTGATAACTATCTTGTTTTGGGGGTGAGGAGGGGGTAAATCTCACTGAAGCTGTCCGGAATGTTGCCAATATCTGTCAGGTCACTGGAATATATGTTGTTGTGTACCAACTCTGAGCATATCCGAGGGTTCACAACCAGGTGTCTGACATAACTGAAGAAAGCAGTGTGGTTACCTTCATTGTCTTTGGTGATTTATGTCCCCAAGTTGACCTTGCATGTCTTTATGAGATAATGTAGCTTTCTACTAGTGCTGATCACAGCTGTCTTCCCTTTTGGAGATGTAGCTCTGTCTTGCATTAGTAACCCTCATCTGTCATACAGTTTGTTTATGGCTGGGGTCCACCAGACAGGATACTTTCCCTTTGTGGAGAGGGTCCTGTTTTCAGTTGTGATTGTATGGTCCATGCTGTCTGACATCTAGCTAAGGGGAGGTCATTCTGGTTCTGCAGTTATCTTTCATCAGCATTAGAAATGACCACAACAGCCCCTGTGGCGTGTACCTCATGCACACACATCCAGCACCTGTAAAGTCCACAACAGTACCTCACCAGGAGTATGACAGAGCTGGAACACATGTAATGTGTAGTCTGATTACACAGAGTGCAGCTCCACACACTGCCATGCTGTCCACCCAGATGCAAGCTGTGCCTGATGTAGAAAGCCATGTCCAAGCTGGAATCAATGCACATGCTGCACCTTGTACAATCTGAATGGCAGGGAGCTATGCACATGAGGGACCTGAACCCCAGCACTGACATATATAGGACAGGCTGTACTGCATTATCCAAAACACAGAAGCCACCCCCACACATGAGTAAACTACCAGTACAGGTTGTCCATAGAGACACTGGTTGAGTCCCCTCAACAGGAATCCTAATGAGTGGATGGGAGATGGGAGGTTTACCCTGGGTATCAATGTTATGTCACAGGTAGACAGAGGCACAGTATACTAAACAAGACATATGACATGTCGAACTACGCTTACAATGTGTTGATGGACAAACACATTCTCCGACTAGCATTAGGTCAAGATACCTCTTGAACACAGCCAGCAAGGTGCTCTGCCTCAAATGGACCAGGATTGTATTCCACAGCATAGCGTGTCTCCGAGTGATAACTCCATCCCTCCAACATGTCCAACATACATCCCTGCTAAGGTGTAAGTCACCTGCACTAGTGGTTCAGGTGGATCTTCTGAGTCTGAGGTGGAGCATGCCCATTAATCTCTGTTTGGACATGGCCTCGCATGTCAGGCACATGTCACCTCTAAGCAGACGGTATGTGAGTGAATAGAGTCTGAGTGTCGTCAATCTGGCAGCATATGACAGCTGTTGGGGTTCCTTGATCCTTTAGGTGGGGACAGTCAGGGTGTCTCCAATTGCTGCAGATGTTGTGTGAGATACAGCCAGAATAGGGCATTCGACTCGATCACCGGTCTGATAAGTGAAGAGTACAGGGGAACAATGACCCACTAGATCTGGATGTGAATCCCAGCCTGATCAGGTGGGCAATGTAGAAGGTCTTCCTAGCCACTTTAGCAATGTGAGTCTCAGAAGAATGGCGACTGTTAACCTGGGTCCCCAGGTCCATGATAACCTCCTCTGTGCTTAGAGGATTGCCACCTATATGGTAGCTTGGGGTCACCTTGCTTTTCCTGAAGGGTATGTCTACACATGTTGTGCACTCTGACTTCAGGCCATGGCCCTGGCACCAGCTATCAGTTACTGTGAGTCCCTTCTGAAGGATATCTGTGTGTGATGCACTGTCCACTATGGTGCCCAGTGTGCAGTCATCTGCTAACATTATCATCCAAAGTCCTCCCATGTTGGCCTGTACTTCTGGGAAGTACATGACAAACAATGGGGCCAAGGACTGAGCCCTGTGTGACACCACCTGTGACCAGCCTGGAGTCTAACATAGTGCCAGCAACTCTAACCCTGTGGGTCCCATCCTTAAGCCAGTTTGCAACCCATCTTGTGACATATGGGTTTACATTTCAGTTGTTAGGGTTTTCCACAATACCTGAGTGGGGTATTGTGTTGAAAGTGTTTGCAAGGCCAAGGTAGGCTGTATGGACTGCCTTTCCCCAACAATGGCCTAAGTGACCAATTTGAAGATGTCAACCCAGTACAAAAGGCATGATCTGCCCCTGACCAAGCCAAAATGGGATGGGTACAATGTCTGCATGTCCCCTATATCTTTGTTTATGAGCTCAATTATGATCCTCTCCATAGATTTGCAGACTACACTTGTTGCTTATGGGGCAGCAATTAACAGGGTCTGTAGAGGCACTGCCTTTGTGCAGATGTGCACAACTGGACCCTAACCAGGCTGTTGTGCACACTATGGAAATGTAAAGCAGTGATAGGACTAAAGGCCAGGATACTGACCACCACAGTGAAAGTACTGAAACACTACACTAGACAGTGCTACAGTGTTAGGTCAGTATGAACGGATGTTGACAATTGTGTGCAAAGTATCCCATGCAAAACCTGCAGGCACAGTATACTCCCTGTTTTGTTCACACAAAAAGCATTCGGACAGTAACTACACAACATGGCACAAAACACACAACCATAAACTTCAGGTATTTGTTGAAGGTCACACTCATCCACAAATGTGAATGGCTGCAGAGTTCAACATATGTAAAGCCCACACTGGGCATGCTCACACACTTAGATAAATGAGACATCTTTCACACAACATGCCACGGGAAGGCTGAACTGGGCATGCTCACACACTTGGTCCAAATGTTACCCCTAGCAAATGTGAAAACACACCAGAGGATGCTCATCCCCCTTTCTAGACACTGATCATGTAAGCACCCTATAAGTATATTGGAGAAAAGGATTCTCTCAGTAATCCGAATAGCGCGCCATGCTAATGCGTCTGTCTCTAGTGTCATAACATAGTTAGGTAGGGATTTGAAACCAGCAGGTGGCAAGTGTGTGTGAAGGGGGGTAAGTGTGTGTGTAAGTGTGTATGAAAGAAACATCCCTTTTGGCAACTGGGAAAACACCCCACAGGATGATCATTCCACTTTCTAGACTCTGATGATGTCAGCACCCTATAAGTATATTGGAGAAAAGGATTCTCTCAGTAATCCGAATAGCGCGCCGTGCTAATGCGTCCGTCTCTAGTGTCATAACATAGTTAGGTAGGGGTTTGAATCCTGCAGGTGGCAAGTGTGTGTAAAGGGGGGTAAGTGTAAGTGTGTATGAAAGAAACATCCCTTTTGGCAACTGGGAAAACACACCACAGGATGACCATTCCACTTTCTAAACTCTGATGATGTCAGCACCCTATAAGTATATCAGGGGAAAGAAAATTCCCCAGTAATGCGAATAGCACGCTGTGCTAATGCGTCCGTCTGTAGTGTCATAACATAGTTAGGTAGGGGTTTGAATCCAGCAGGTGGCAAGTGTGTGTGAAGGGGGGGTAAGTGTGTATGAAAGAAGCATCCCTTTTGGCAACTGGGAAAACACACCACAACTTTCTAGACTCTGATGATGTCAGCACCCTATAAGTATATCAGGGGAAAAGAAATCCCCCAGTAATGCGAATAGCTCATTGTACTAATGCGTCCGTCTGTAGTGTCATAACATAGTTAGGTAGGGGTTTGAATCCAGCAGGTGGCAAGTGTGTGTGAAGGGGGGGTAAGTGTGTATGAAAGAAACATCCCTTTTGGCAACTGGGAAAACACACCACAACTTTCTAGACTCTGATGATGTCAGCACCCTATAAGTATATCAGGGGAAAAGAATTCCCCCAGTAATGCGAATAGCTTGTTGTGCTAATGTGTCCGTCTGTCGTGTCTTAACATAGCTAGGTAGGGGTTTGAATCCTGCAAAGGGAATGTATGTGTGTTAGTATGAATGTGGTTTATGTGTGTGCACTATGCTGGGAGGGTTAACTGCCTTTTGCCAACTGGGAGAACACACTACAGGGTGCACATCCCTCCTCCTACACACAGATGATGTCAGCACCCTCTAAGTACAGCATTAGTAAGGATTTCTCCAACTACTGCAAATAGCACACTCTGCTAATGTGTCTGTTTCTACTGTCATTGCACAGTTAGGTATGGGTTTGAATCTTGCAAATGGAAAGTATGTGTTTTACTGTTGGTGGGGTTAGTGTGTGTGCACAATGATGGGGTGGGATGTGGCTTTTGCCACATGGGGCTATGCACTGCAGGGTGGTCATTACCCTTAACAAGCAGTGATGTTGATAGCACCCTATACAAACAAAACTACAAAACAGAAGGTGGTGGTACTGATAACACATGTAAGGTAACACTTCTTCAAGTAATGTCCACAAAACGGAGTAGGATAATCAAACAATTCTTTTATTCTATACAGACAACATGACAACAGACAAGTAACTGCCAGTACTCAGTATAGTGTTACATGCTACTGTAACACGCACATGTACCGAATATACCTAGATAGTGTTCTGAAGCCTGAATGTGGCAAGTGTGTGGATGTGGGATGTGTCTGTGTGTGCATTTCCGTATGGGAAACATGTTTGCTGTGGCAATCAGGGTACTACAGTACCTGATGCACATTACATCTTCCAACTGATGAGGTTGCCTGAACCCTGTGAGTACAGGTAGAGAAGGGGATGCCAGTAGTAAACAACATAGTGCACTTCTGAAATGTGTACCTGTCATGTATCAACAGCTACTCATGTAGGGTGATAAATAATGGGAATGGCAGGTGAGTGTGTGCATCTGTGTGGGTAGCAGGGTGTGTATAGATGCATGTGTGACAGAACAGATACATGTAGCTGGATCTACATAACAGCACAAGATGCGCATTGCCATAGTCAATGTTAGCATGTGATGGTGTGCAGCTGGTACACTTTGTTAAGTAGTATGGGTGCAGATAACAATTGAGGACATTCATACAGTTACTGCAGCAGGACTGCTGGGATATACACACATTTATACTGCAACAGTCAACAGTTACCAACATGTTACTACTTATACACATCTATGTAGTCACCCTGTGCATCAGCAACGTGTTTACCTTTACCTGCACCGATGTTGTAGTATGCAGGAGGTGGCACAGTGTCATCATATGCACAGGGTGTGGGTTAGGTATGCCCAAGCCGGCCACTGGTAACACCAATTGACATGTGTGTGTATGTGTGTTTGTGAGGGGCAGCAGTACAGGGTGGACCGTTGTTGGTGCAGTGTGTGTGTGTATGTGTTTGCCCTAGGTGTTAGGTTTCCAGGTTTCTGCATGTGCGTAAGCACGCACACAGTCCCACATAATGGCTGCCATGTACAGGGTTTTGTAGACAGCCACAGACTGCACCTGTCAGGTCATCCAGATCAGTGTCTGTGGGCACGGACACGGTACCTGTGCCTGGCAGGGGTGCTACGGGCCGTATCCGGTACTAACCCAGACTGGGTACTGTCATCGGAAGCAGGGGTGTGTTGACTGGACACAGTTCCCTGTTGGGACTGTCCAGAGCCACGTGCACGTGGTCTCCTGGGGCGTCTGGATGACAGCACAGACCCAGCATTGCTGGGGCTGGTGCTGGCACTTGAGGCGCGAGTGGGCCTGTTGTCGCCCCATGCCACTGCCAGCTGGTGCTCTTGCTGGCATACGCCACGTTGACGTCGCAAACGCACACCATCGCCCTGGTCCATGGACATCTGGTTGTGGAGCAGCTGTTCTATGCCCCCACAACGTCTGTCAACGACATCTGTGAAGTTATGGATAGCATTCGCAACATCATGCATGCCGCCTGTCATGGCTATGCGACATGCTCTCAGCTCCCTCAGACCCTGTCTGGTGTACCTTTCCATACGTGCCTGTGCCTGCATGACAGTTCTAAACATAGTGGAGGTTGACATACCTCCTTGGGCACGCCGCCAGAGGCAGTACGCCACGGATGCCCCACGAGAACCCATGGGCGACTGTCTGCATGGTACCATTGGAGGCCTCTGCACATGGCTGCCTTGTGAGGATGCATGTACCACAGGTACCACATTACCCTGATCTATGCCCACTGCTGACTGTCCATCACCTAGGGACAATGGTGACAAAGGATGTAACGGCAGGATGACTGTGTGCATTGACGGGGTTGAAAGCTGTGTACTGTCAATTGGCTGACCAATGGCGGACCCAGACACACCTTCCTGCACCATTACAGACATTTCATCATCATCAGTACCTGGGGCACAAGATTCAGGTTCCCTGCTGCAGTTCACCAGAGCAGCACCAGAACCTACGGGAGGAAAACATGGAACACAGATTACAGTCTCAATACATATTTGAAAGAGATGCACTTCAATACTAATGCACACATTCAGAAATGGACACATGCACTCATGGACACTAACACACATGCACACTTGGGCACAGGCACACTTGCACACATGCACACCCCACAGTAAACACACACATCAGTACCGTGTTACACTACTCAATTTACTACCTGTCAATTGCAGTTATTGTGAACACAGTCACCAGCATGTCTACTACAGAGTTACACTACTCTTCCTAGTTTTATAAATTGTTTTACAGATAATTTTAAAAAGACTCACCAGCATGTATGGCCTGCCTCATTGCTACATGGGAGGGACCTGGAAGTGTGAAGAGAGTAATGTCAGTGGGCACATGTGTGCCATTCATTTTGCACATGATACAGTACAGTAGTACACTAGTTCCCTTATACACATCAGCTGCACATCATGTCTGTATATATATCATGATGACAGATACATACCACATGCACACCTTATGCGTGCATGAAGTAACAGTGTACAGAACAGTCATATGTACATACCAGGAGTTAACTCTAATCTCACCCTTACCTCTCTTCAAACGTCAACTCAAACTGTACTTCCAAACCCACTGGCTTTGTTCTTCTTGGAGTCCAGGCTAACGTCCCTCCCTACCCTCTCTTCACCTTTAACCCCTCATTGTGCATAGAAACTAGCTTCTACCCTGTTTCTTTCACCTTGATGTCCTTCTATGCTCTGACCTACTTCTCCCATCCCTCCCACCTCCTCTTGACTGTCTTCCTTCTTTTCCTCACTTCCCTTCTTGACTCCTGCCTCTTCCATATCATTGTATCTGTCATACTCCTTCTACTTCTCTACCCTTCTGAGCCCTAACTATTATGTATATGGCTTTTGCCTTATTGCATAACCATTATGCTTTAGGTAGGATTGCTTTGAAACCAACGGTACATTGTGTATGACTCTAAACTGTTTGACTTCCTTACATGTATGTTGATTTAATTAACAGGCTGGTGTACAATTCTATTATGTTGGCTGTCTGTAATGACAACTTGTCTGTCTGCCTTTATTACGCTTTGTGTGGAGCTTTTCTCCACAGGCCTCTACTGAAAATGAACTTATATCCAGCTAGACTATCTGGGTCAACAAATGTAAAAGTAATAACAATAAATGAATATGGCATCTTACCTGCACGCCGCTGTCTTGCTGCTGTGTGGATCCAACCTCCATCAGGATGCATGATGGTTGCTGTTGTTCTGGGGCTGGATCCACAACACTTAGCAGTAGCCCCTCCTGTCTGGTGAGGGGGATGTGGCCACCCCCACCTGTGGCAGCCTGTTGCCTGCGGATATCTGCAGCACGCTGGCGGACATTTCTTATCAAATCACTGCAGTGATGTCTCACCTGCTCATATGTCCTATCATGCATGCCAACATCATTTATCCTGCTAACAAGGTTTTGCCACAGTGCAGACCTCTCCTGCTGATTCTGGGTGGTGCGTGAGAACAGGATGGCATAGTCACGCACCAGGCTCTGGTGGATCACGTCATCCTCTGCAGCAGAGTAGGCAGGATTCCGTTTAGGTGCCATGTCTATCTGGAAAGGTACACAAACAGGTTATCAGCATAGTATCTCAACAATACATGGTACACATTCTATACAGGTAGTGTTAACTTCTACTTATTACTGATTGGTTAAAACCTGATTACAGTGTAGCTATCATTCTATGTCATTTGTACTAAGTACTTGGCCTTCAGACCAGTTGTTTTACATTGGGGAGGTTGGTGGCAAGCACTGTGGTGGCAGGACACATATCTTTCATCCATTGAAGTTGGGAACTGCTGATTGTGGGCCCAGTGTACAAGTGTATTACTTCTGGTATGGGCAGTTGGCCTTCAGGCCAGTTATTTAACATTAACGAGGTTTGTGGTCTGCACCCATGTGTGACAATAGGCTGTACTCTGCCATTCATAGCTGGGGACATCTGGTTTCAGGTTTATAGTGCCTGCATATCTGAGCTGTATCTTACTGACATTGCTACACCTTGTTTGTTGTAGCAAACACTACATCCAGGCCTCCTGCATCTACCTTTGTTTATATGCTTGTTATCTGTTAGCTTGTTATTTCACTGGTATGCTACATCCACATAGTACACATCTTTGCAACACATCTGTGACTCACTACTGTTATCTGCATTGCTTACTGTACGTATTTCCATGTTACACATGACAGCAAGTGACTGCTTGTCATTGTTGCATTTACTTCATTGTGACACATTGCACTTAGGTTACCTGGCATTTGCTCACTGACGCTTTTATATCAGTCAGCAGTTGTAGGTAATGTCAGTACACCCTCACTCCCCACTGGACCTTGTTTTCAATCATTAGTGATTACAGAGTTCACAATAGTATTCTAGCATGTCCAGAGGTCAGTTGTCAGTTCCCTCCTCAGTCCAGCTGGTGAGTGTGGTACTCCAGAGACAATGTTAGAACAGATGCATGTACACAGACAACCTGTTCCTCCTAACAACAAATCCAAACTCATGTGAGTGATGCAACCATATACTAGACTGGAGGCTAGGCTCTGTCTAGTCAATACCGCCATAACCAGTCACGTGGCAAAGGGGATCACTTACTACACTTCCAGTCTCATGTAGACCTACCACAACAGCGGACCTAACACATGATCACACATGATCATACTTGTAGGCTCAGACCACAGCTCTGCCTATGCAGCAGAGACCTCCTAAGCAGACATCCAGGCAACCACTACCACATAAACGAACATGTGCAACACATATCACACAAAGCCAATGTGCTGAACACTCACAGCCATTAACAGTTAACAACACACCTCATACACCTGTACTAGGTGCCTCTATCATCAGGCACACTCACATCACGTTCACCAGGCTTAACGAGGTGAGGGTCACGGTGTGCAGCCTGTCAGGCACTATGAACTGCCACATAACACAAACATTCAGGTAACCCCAAGGCAGGTACAGGTATGACTCAGTCAATGTCCATGCTGCTGTGAATGGCCTGACACATTCCTCCCTGGACTACATGACATGAGACATTACAGAGCTCTCTGAGCACGTAGCCCGAGACAGTTTGACCCTGACCTTGAGTAGCATCCTACCCTCACCTAGAACAATGCCACAATATCAAGGCACGATGATCCCTTCCAACAATTGACTGACATACTGGTGTCATTCACAGGTGTGCCAATGCCTGCCATCTTGGGGTGGTATGCTTTGCTAGGGACAGCTTGCACCTGTCACCACAGTCCTATTGACATTTGGCGGAGCCTCCTGCTACACCCATAGTGCCTGTATTAGGCAAGGCTCATTAGGCAAACCCACATCCATTTGTATCACAAAGGATGAGGAAGTAAGAGTGATGCTACTCAACACTGGACGTCTAGACCCAAGGATGCATGCACCCAAAACCCTACCTAGCATTCTGGACATCGATATCTGTGCAGTAACATGAACCTGTTTCAGGTTTCACAGGAGCACACCAGTACTACCACATTATAGCTGTTACCATTCTTGTCAGCCACAACACTTGAACAAGGGAGGGGGAGTATCAGTATTCAATGCAGATTCCCACGCCTCGACATTGGTGGCACAGTACAACATAGGTGTTAGGCCATTGAGTACAGAAGACGTAGTTGGGGACCTGGGAAGAAACATGGTAGCGGTCTGTCATTTGTCTACCACATGGCCAACGTGGATTGACAGACATGTTATATAGCCCAGCTAATCATGACTGATTCACATGTATGGCAGGGGAGGTCATTGTGCCTCTGTACTCATCCATCATCAGGCCTATAATTGCGTACAATGCACCTTTTGGGATGTACCTAACCAGACACCTACAGCAACTGGTACAGGACAACAGTACATCATCAAGGGGATGCAATGGCTCACACAGATGTCATATGCTGCCCAGGTAAAGTGAATCCAGCTGGACTCAGTGGCATACTGCCTGTTCAGAGGCAATCTGTGCATGCCATATACAGCCATGTCCTACCTAGCAGTAATGAACGTGATGCACCTCAGGCAATCAGAGTCCCATACAGCCACATGCTCAGGAGAGCTGGACCTCAGCACTGACATACATGGACATGCTGGAGGGGCATATTCCTAACCGAGAGGCTGTAATGAGCTCACACTACTGGTTAGGCAGAGTCCCTCATTGACTCTCTTCCATAGGAATCTGGATGAGTGGATGGAGATCATAGTTGTACCCCAGGTATCACTTCTATGTCGCTGTTAGACAGAGGCAAAGTATACTAAAGTCGGACAAGGGCATAGCAGCATAAGATGTGATTGGGTGGCAAAAGACAAACACATTCTACTAGGCTTACCAATGCCCTAGGGCAAATAGCCTAGTATGAACCTATGAACTGTTCATTCTCAACTGTTCAAGCTCATTACAGAGTGAAGGGAGCCTCTCAGTTAGAAATTTGCCCCTCCAGCGTGTCCATGTATGTTCTATTCAGTCGCCATCTTGCTCAGAGGTGACCTTTGCCCAACATACAAGGCCATGTCAAACCCAGATTTGATGAATATGCTTCACCTAAAAAACCTAGATCCATCAGAGCCACAAGGGCGGAGACTTAAACCTCGACACGGCTATTAATAGGACATGCTGGAGGGATAGATTCATCACCCAAAGACTCCTATGCTGTGGAACAAAATCACGGTATATGTGAGGCAGAGCACCTCGCTAGCCTTGTTCAAGAGAAATCTTGACCAATGGATGGGAGATCGCAGATATACCCCAGGGATTACCTCCGTGTCACTGCTCGACAGAGGCACAGCAAAATAATGGGTATGGTTCCCCATACTAAAGGGGTGGCGTAAGCCACAAAACGATGGGCTAGGCTTGTAAATGCCCTCGGGCAGATAGCCTAGTATGAACCTATGAACATGTGTGTACTGCTATAGTACATCTGCCATATGTTGCATGTGTGTGTGTTGTGGGGATGCACAGGTAATGGCCAGATACTTCTGCACAGGTGACACGTCTGACACATTCTGGGTGTTCATCCATACATACTGGATGTGTGCTGCCATCCAACCCTGTGATGTGGACACACATTACTCAGCCTGGATATACATATCTGAACAACACCACAAGCACAGTACACTACCTTGCTATGTATGCATGTTATTACACAGTTATTCAGTAGTTATGACAGTGATGCTATCCATGCAGCCCACTGGGCCAGTGGAAGCCACAACACACACCGCCAGCACCTTTGCATATGCGTACCACAGACATTCCACATACTGCATGTACTGTGCACACAGTTATCTAACCCAGAACAACTGCACACCACTTATTAATCCTGTCCAGTGGACTACAGATACAGGCATATTGTATAACAATAGTAGGAGGCTACTGCAGCACAGGGCAGATTCACATGATGGGAAGGCATCTGTTGTCTGCAGTGTTAAGATGCTTCACATTCACCAAATGCACAGATATTGCCAACATTGTTGCAGACAGTTTAGGTGCAGGTACCCCCATTGTCCTACACACATGTTATTAGTTATCCCAGATGACTGTAACCTCCCTATCCTCTCACATGTCCAGGTGAGAGCCACCCTCATCATTGCAGAACACATATCATCACTGTTACGAAATGGTATCCCTGGATGTGTGCTACATTCACCCCTGGAGGACATAGCACCACATGACAGACTGATATTAATCCCTGGCCATACTACAGGATATGTACCTGAACAGTGCCATACATACACAGTGGTCCCACACCAATGAGGAAGAACCTCTACTGACCCTGGGAACTACTGCATCATATGCACAACTGGCCTTGTGTTCTAAGCTATGGAAGTGTTAGTTATGGCCCACATGTACAACAATATTACATATGTTTATATTTCATGACTATGTACACACAACCTATCTCATGGACATACCTATAGATAGTGAACTATGATACATTTGGAGGTGTCACAGTATACACAGGATTAACCTGCTACTTTGCATTACCTGTGTTTGTGGCAGCTGTTGGTGTGTCACTGGTGCTGCTTGAAGTTTGCTGCTGCTGGTTTTGCTGCTGGCTGTCTTTATTTCTGTTTTGTTCTGTTTTGTTCTCTCTGTCTCTCTCTCTCTTTCTCTGTCGGTTTTGTGCAATGAATTTATTGCATGAGTGTAGTGTGGGTACTCATTGCTTTTGTAGGTATCTGCATAGGTCCATGTGATGGCCTCTGCACCAATTGTAAGGCAGCATTTGCTAATTGCATGCAGCTGGGTGTGTACTGATTGCATGTCTCACTGTGATTCCAGGACACTGCTATAAAAGGGTATGTGAGATAGGCGTTGCCCTTTCAGATTGTAGGGCGTGGACCATGCTGGTATGCTGTTGACAGTGTTTTGTGAGTGTGAAGGTTAGTACATCTACCATGCTTCATGCTGTGTTGTAGATTCAGGTTGCTGCATTTATCTTGCCTGTTCCCTATAGTGAGTGTGTATGCATACTGACACCTACAACTATATGTCATATGTATTGCTATATAAATATATATATATATATATATATATATATATATATATATATATCTGTGTACATATACATACTTTCATATATGTACATTAGTTGACATTATTGGGTACAAGCTAACAATTAGCAGGGCTGTTTCTGGTAACACTACACTAGTATGGGAACCCAGTAATTGGGACTATAAAAGTCTGCATGACATGCTTTGGGTAGTAGACATACTATATTGCCTTTATCTTCATTCATACTATTACGTGTTCCACTTATTTAGCACTATATTCCTGTATGAGAGTCATGGCTTAGTGGTAGGTCATACAGACTAGTGTTACAATGGTCTTGTGGTAGGGCCTACTAGTATGCTCATATTCTGCTTTTGAGTTGAGTATAGGGCCTATCAATCAAAGTGCTGGAGGCACCTTTAAGCAGTTAAAGGGCTTAGTAGGTCTCACAGGAGCCAGGCTGTGTTGCAGATTCTGGTTGCTGCATATATCTTCACTATTTCCTGTAGTGAGTGTGTATGGCTACTGAGACCTACAACTATATTTCATATGTATTAATATATATTTATATATATGTATGTGTAGATATACATACCTTCACATATGTACATTACCTTACATTATTATGTACAAGCTAACAGGTAGCAGGACTGTTTCTGTTCACACTGAACTAGTATGGGAATCCAGTAATTTGGTCATTAAAACTCTACCTGACATGCTTTGGATAGTACATCTCCTATATTGCCTTTATACTGATTCCTACTATTACATGTTATATTTATTTTAGCACTGTGTTCTTGCAAAGCAGGCATGGCTTAGTCGTAGGTCATGCAGACTACTGTTACCAAGGTCCTGGGTTTGAGACTGACAGTGGGAATTTTTTTTACTTTGCAAACTTTCAAACTGAGTACAGGACTTGTCAATCAAAGTGCTGAGGCCACCTTTAAGCAGTTAGAAGGGTAAGTAGGTCACACAGGGGTCAGGCTGTGTTGCAGATTCAGGTTGCTGCAATTATGTTCACTGTTTCCTGTAGTGAGTGTGTATGGCTACTGAGACCTACGACTATATTTCATATGTATTAATATATATTTATATATATGTATGTGTAGATATACATACCTTCACATATGTACATTACCTTACATTATTATGTACAAGCTAACAGGTAGCAGGGCTGTTTCTGTTCACACTGAACTAGTATGGGAATCCAGTAATTTGGCCATTAAAACCCTACCTGACATGCTTTAGATAGTACATCTCCTATATTGCCTTTATATTGATTCCTACTATTACATGTTATATTTATTTTAGCAGTGTGTTCTTGTAAAGCAGGCATGGCTTAGTGGTAGGTCATACAGACTAATGTTACCAAGGTCCTGGGTTCGAGACTGACAGTGGGAATTAGCAAACTTTCAAACTGAATACAGGACCTGTCAATCAAAGTGCCATAAAGGCACTTTTAAGCACTTAAAACCAGGTCTGCGCCGTTTGCTGAGCTCACGCACTGGCGGTGAGCTCCGCTAACACAAGCACACACCAGCTAATTTCTTTGAAAGAAAAGAAAAAGGGGTGACAGGAAAGTGGTGAAAAAGGGGTCACAAAGAGGGTAAGACAGTAGGGAAACAAGCGTGGGATTTGCAGGAGGGATGTAGGTAAGGCCATAGATGCCCATGTCTTTGGCAGCAACAGCTGTGCATTTCCATGTATTTTGGTGAGACATTAGAAACCTTTCACCCCTGAGAGAGGTGTCAGGACAACATTAATAGTTGTTGTAGAGCCAATTGTAATTAACTGTTTCAATGTCAAGCAGACATGTGTGCGACATGGACAGCTATGTATGGGGCATAATTTTTTTGTGGGTACAGAGTGCCCTTTTTTTTTTACAGGTGAGAGTGGTATGTCAGGTGAAGGAAGTCGGTATAGCTGGGGAGGTAGGTTGGGTAGGTTAACAGACAAGACAGACAAGACGCATACAGGGGCGGTGTATGACACACGTGGGGGGTTACACAATTGACGGGGACGGAGGTTGGGATTTCCAAGATGCATGAGCCCACAGATGGCAACAGTGGAACTGATATCCCCACCCATAGGCAGTTGCCACTGTTCCTTCACAGCCCAGGACAGGGCTGTGCTGGGGGCTGTGTAGGCGGGGCAATGGCCGGGGCCGTTAGCTGTGCCACACGAGCCTCGAGCTGGCATAGGGGCCCAAGAACAGTGTCTTGGATCTCCCTTCGCACCACAGACCGGACACCGCGGAGGGTGAGTGGACGAACCCCTCCGGCCACACTTGCAGAGGGGGGACGGGCCCCATCCCCTGCAGCGCTTCCACCCGAAGGTGGCACAGGGCCACCGGAGGGGGGTCCGGCCTGGGCACTAGTGCCAGGTGCAGTCACCAGCTGAGGTGGGAGAGGTGGGTCCACTGGGACCTGCCTTCCCAAGCGTTCTAGGTTTGTGAGTAGTTATGTTAGTTTGGGTTAGTGGCATTGCATTCCATTCAGATTAGTTGTAACAGCATGCATTGGTATTCCCATCAAACAAACACCCAGATATTAACACCATTGAACAAGGGGCATATCAATATCACATGCATTATTTGAACAGAAATACACAGTCAAACAACATGCAGGGTTGATTAATGGCAACAGGCCATCAGATTTGCAGGTATGAACAGGGCACATGCACGAACAGACATGCATATATTTTTGAAACGGACAAATGTCCATGATTAATGAAATGTTCACATACCATTATTTAGTGGGTGTTGTTATATGGAATTATAGGGTTGGGCGGAGATAGAAAGTGATGACACATTCATATGTTACACATTGATTTACATTTATAATAGGTACACAATTAAGTTGAGGCTGATGTTTCAAAATAAATTTTATTTGACTGTCAAGCTACACCTGTTACAAATACATCACTATCCTACTTATTTTGAATCTGATCAGATACATCATCCTGCTACACTTTGATGACAGGACAGGGGACAACTATGGCTGTTTAGTCTGTCAGATAATCATTCATTCTATCTGCAAATTGTTTACTGTGATCACCATATACAGCATTTGGCTAGACATTCCAGATTCTGACACACTGAAATCAGTTTGGTATATTAAGTTGTACTTCCCACATGCATTTAGTTCTGTAGAAACACACTGGGGCTAATATATCTCGGGGTTATTACTACTTTATTTATTCATACATGACCCTTTCTGTCAGTCTCACACTTCCTGCAAATTCACAGTTCAGGTTGCTACTTCTAGGCTTTGTTCACATGTTAGACTAGTGGTGATTCAAACACTTTCCAACAGCCTCACTTCTGTCATGATTCAGCATTTCAACAGGGATATATCTCACATGTGACTACCTCAGATTCTGAAGCTGTACTCTTGAGACTACTGCAGGTTACACTATATTTAATTAATGGTGGGACATCTGTATGACAGCACTGTTTAATTCTATCAATTATATTTCCAGTTACACTTGCATACTGATGAACTTGTTGCAGCCATACCTGCAGACTTTCAAATCTTGCTTGCACATTATATTACTTTTAATCAATACACTGCAGTGTTCTGATACATGCTACAGTATAATATTTATTTACAAGTACTGGGTGGGGTTACTAACCTGCACGGTGGTGCATCCGCACCAGCCTACGGGCATGCATCTCGCGATTCGAAGAGCGGACTCCTGCAGCTGTAATACAAAAGAAGTAATATTGGACTACACATCTCCATGGTATCAGCTAGTTGAAATCCTTACATACATAAGTAAAATGTAACTTACTCAGTAGTGGGGCATTGGGCATATCCCGGGCCTCCTGGATCCATTCGGACAACTGGTCTTGCTTGCGTCGTTTCAAGTCCGCATGGTGGTGACGGACCTGCTCACCGGTACGTGGAATGCCAGTAGCACTGGTCAGATCACGAGCCAACTGGTCCCATGCCTCTGCCCTATATGCTCCCCATGAGACCTGGCCCTGCATGAGTTGGGCCTCGTGATGGTGGACAAGGAGCCAGACCATGTATCTGGACTCCTCAACGCCCCAACGCTGTGCTCGAAAGCAACGTCCCTCACCTACTCCACTCATTCTGACTGCAGCTCTGATCTACAATCGTTTCTGCTGTGTATTCCCGCCTATGGGGCTTATATATGCCGATTTTCCCGCACATTTCTCTGATTGGCCGTTTTGGAATTGTATCTACTTCACTGAAAATGCTTTATCATGTTCCATTCTGGATTTTATCCCATATATATGCTATTTCTGCATTTCTAGGTATTGCTGTCATGGCTTAGTGGTTTAGTACCTTGACTCTCGTGCATGGTATCCTGGGTTCGAATCTGGCAACTGCTTTTTGATTTTCCTGACAGAAATGAGTTGAGACCTGTCAATCAAACATGCCAAAAGCACTTTTAAGAACTTAAAACCAGGTCTGCCGTTTGCTGGAGCTAACGATGCGCACTGGCAGTTAGCTTGTGGGAGCGCAAACGGTGTGCGCTGGGATAAACCTTAATTGGCTAGTGACACACATGTTCAGCTAAGCACAGCTAGTTGCAAACAGTTTCACTCTGTTAAACTGATGCCTAGCAACAGGCACGCAGTTTGCAGCTTTTTAAACACTACTCAGCTACGGGCACTCCGTCTCACAGCAGCTTACCTATCAGTACATTTCTGACTATTTTTGTTATTGTGTTACTTCAGAATATATGCTCCGTTTCATTCCATTTTACAAAAGGGAATACATTTACATGTGTACAATACTGTCAGGGGGCTTTTTAGTGCTTATTTACAAAAAAAAAAAAGGTTGTTGTGGGGGCTCGAACCCTGCCTGCCTACTCTTAGGCCGGCAACTCTACCGCTAAGCTATTACTTCTTGGCTTATTTTGCATATTTAGTTCTTATATCCTTTTCCACTGATTGCTAACTGTGATTGCGCTAGTAGCACACCCGCGCACAGGCGCACACAGTAGCAAACATTTACGGGGTTTTAAAAAAAAAGGTTTTAATTTAATTTTATTACATCTCTTCACTTTATACAGTGATGGTCTATCGGGGCATGTGTTGTGTAGTGTGTTTATGCACATTTCCATGGCCTCTCTCGTGGCTGTTTACTTTCAGCCATTCTAGTCTTCCGGGGGCGTGTCCGCTTGCAGGGCTTAGCCTACAGACACGCCCCCTACTCTCTTACACGGACCGTGTAAGAGTTACTAGTGTGATTCAGCATGCCTTATGCACCTCATGCATATGCATGACATGCTGACATCACACAGTTTCACTGCAGCCTCCGTGTAAGAGTTATAACTCTTACACGGAGGCTTCCTGAATCTGGCCCAGTGACTTTCCTTTACAGTCATTAGTCAGTTTATTTTTCTTGTTATCTGTTGTGAACTTCTTCCTTTCTTTTATTTTTGTTTCCTTCTAAACAAACCAGATCCTCAGATTGCTGAATACTTGCATCCAGAATTCCAAAGTTGTCAGGGGTATCTTCTTGTTTCATAGAGGTTGAATGATCTTTGCAGAAAATAGATGCATCACTTCCTAAATGTGTTCTATTTGTTCTTTGCCTAACATTATTTATCTCACCAGCGCAGTTCTCCAAGCCATGCTAATTGAACAAGTGCAATCATCATTATTAATTCTAGAGTTACTTCTAACAATGGTAAGCAAATCATGCAACTTTTGGCACGAAGAACACAGATCACCAGTGTTATCAGCTGTTACCTTTAAATATGCATAGTATTTATTACACTGTACAAGATATGTGTGCATTAGCAAATAGTTAATTGCATACTCATTTCAGAAATCCATATTCAGCTTCAAATTAATAAAATATTGTAAAAGAAAAGAATAATATAACCAGTAACCGCAGAATTCAAAGGGAACGTAAATCAACTTCTATGACAAAAAAAAAACACACAAGCAATATGCAACTAAATACTAAAGTAAGTACAGTAAAGTTGTTCTGACCATACAAGTTTTGCAAGCCAGACAAAGGCTGTAATTCATTTACACTCTGTAGCTTCTGCTCACTATCACTCACAGTCACAATTATTTTAACTGTAAAGATCAATAAATCAGAAACCAAGGTAGGATTGTTTAGTTATGGTCCATGGGAGTCAGACTTATCCTGTGGGGTGTGCAAGTATTACAGTACTCTCTAGAGTGTGCAAATTAGATGGACGAGAGGGTCAATACCCAACATGGTAGAATTGTAAACATGTGTGGTTGTTTAGAGTTAGGTGAGCATGTGTCCATTAAATCTGTACTCTGAATGCATGTACTCCCATACATGACTAAACCATCATCCCATGCATGACTACACCATCATCCCATACATCACTACACCATCATCCCATGGATCAATACACCATCATCCTATACATGACTACACCATCATCACATACATCACTACACCATTATCCCATGCATCAATACACCATCATCCCATACATGACTACACCATCATCCCATACATCACTACACCATCATCCCATGCATCAATACACCATCATCCCATACATGACTACACCATCATCCCATACATCACTACACCATCATCCCATGCATGACTACACCATCATCCCATACATGACTACACCATCATCCCATGCATGACTACACCATCATCCCATACATGACTACACCATCATCCCATACATCACTACACCATCATCCCATGCATCAATGCACCATCATCCCATACATGACTACACCATCATCCCATGCATTACTACACCATCATCCCATACATCACTACACCATCATCCCATCATCCCATGCATTACTACACCATCATCCCATACATCACTACACCATCATCCCATGCATCAATACACCATCATCCCATGCAAGACTACACCATCATCCCATACATCACTACACCATTATCCCATGCATCAATACACCATCATCCCATACATGACTACACCATCATCCAATACATCACTACACCATCATCCCATGCATCAATACACCATCATCCCATACATGACTACACCATCATCCCATACATCACTACACCATCATCCCATGCATCAATACACCATCATCCCATACATGACTACACCATCATCCCATGCATGACTACACCATCATCCCATACATGACTACACCATCATCCCATACATCATTACACCATCATCCCATGCATCAATACACCATCATCCCATACATGACTACACCATCATCCCATGCATGACTACACCATCATCCCATACATGACTACACCATCATCCCATACATCACTACACCATCATCCCATGCATCAATACACCATCATCCCATACATGACTACACCATCATCCCATACATCACTACACCATCATCCCATGCATCAATACACCATCATCCCATACATGACTACACCATCATCCCATACATCACTACACTATCATCCCATACATTACTACACCATCATCCCATACAGCCACCCTTCACATCTACAACTTCATTTTCTGCACAATGGTATAGCTATGCATACTGTTTGTAATGTAATGAGTACTATTTTGTATGCATTATGTAAATTAATTTCTGCTTATTTAGGCAGTACTATGTCCATAAATGTGTACTTTAATGCTTGAAATAATCATGTCATGGGATGAAAGATAGCCGTGTAATATTTTTAGAGGAGGAGTGATGCAAACTTTTGCTAAGTGGGGAGGGTAGAGAACATTTCCATCCTTCACGTGTCAGTTTTTTTTTGTGGCATAAGTAAGAGCACATAGTTACACAATTATATTTTCTGCCTACACCCCTGGTTCAACACACTGATGAGGTCATTAGTTTGTAGGTGAACTGAAGCTATTTGAATGTCAGACATCTCCTATGATGCCTGTATGTGTGACATGTGACAGTACTATCAATAACATGTAAATAGCTATGTAGGATGTTTGACTGCAGCAGTGCGTAACTTATGCAAGTGCTGCCAACTTTTACAAGCTCTGATTGGCTGTAAAAATAGTTTTAGCAGATAACTCTCCTTGGCAACACACTGCTGATGTCATCCCTTCATAGATGCTATTTGTCAGAATTGTAATCCATATTCTTTTGTGGCACTGGCTGCTGATAATGGGCTGTGTATGTCTTGTAAGTGAAGAGGTAGGTAGTTTGATTCTATCACTGCCTCCATCTCATTATGGGATAGAATTGCAGTGGCACTCTGTGACACGAGTAAATCATAGTATCACCACAAAGAATAACATTTTGTCCATATAGTGGTCACATGCTGCTAATATACCTGCAGTATGTCACATTTGGAGTGTGCATTCTGTTGTGCTGCATGACTGATAATGTGCTTTGCAAATGGTGTAACTACATGGGTCTACTTCTGTTGGTCGACAGCCCATTTCACTGACACTCATTTGGTCAACAGCTCATTTGATCGACAAAAAGTATTCAAGGCAAAAACCTGGGATTTGCCCCCCTCCCCACTATTGTGTGACTGTGGAGTTGTTATATATAGTTAGTGTGGGCAGCCCCCACATTGAAGTGTGGGGCTAAGCCCCATGTAGAATGTTTGTCGATCAAATGAGCTGTCGACCAAATGAGTGTCAGTGAAATGGGCTGTCGACCAACATAAGTAGACCCAACTACATATGTGGGATGCTGGGGTCGAGTTGTGGGGTTGTCCTTTTATCTCATATGTGTACACTTTCCTGAAAAGACATATAAGATGTACAGCTGTATAATGTTATTGTGCACTCTTGGGTAGTTAATTGAAATCCATCCCTTAGTGCTCAGAGTATGTTGTGTCAGTGTTACTTTGACTGTGCAGATACACTAACAGTGTTTTCATGCATATTGACTTTGTACACATATGAATGTTGGTCCCCCTTACTAACAGAGTTGACAGTTTGTCACATAGCAATGCTTTTATTCAGAGAAATGATTACATTGGCTTCCATGTTCCTTACTTTACATATTTAGGAAGTGTTATCCTCTGGCATAGCGAAGTGTGATGACATGCTGACTGCTGCTGACATACTACAGCAATCACAGGCACACACATATCTCTTGCAGGAAGTACATGATGCCGTGCCTTTACATAAACACATATGTCACAGTTGATGTGACATTTCTATCATGGTGCATTCATCCTAAGGAATGTCCATGTATTGTCTGCTGTCAAATGCTCATGTGTTCAACATCCACATTCAGTGCCTGTGAGTATTGTTGGGCCTTATACTGTAATGCGCATGACTGACATGTACCATGGTGATAATGTGTCCATTAGCCTGACATGTACCATGGTGATAATGTGTCCATTGGCCTGACATGTACCATGGTGACAATGTGTCCATTGGCATTGTGGAGGACCTCCAGGATCCCTTTCATTCCAGATATTGATTACCACACATACAGATGATATATTAATTTAGCACAGGTAGATTTTCATGCTAGTTGTAAGACTTCCACTGTGGTGCTTGCAGTTCACCCAGAAGTCATTAGACAGTAAAGTAGCAACATTTGCTGTTCTACTCCTGACAGGTGCAATATTATATGAATGTACTGCCATTACAAAAAAAAAAATGCATCTAGTTATTTTTATCCATTTTTTTATATTGGACAATGACATATCATCACACGTTGTGATTGCATGGTACTTAGATGTTTATTTGGGGCATGTCATGCTGTGAGCACTCCTGTGGCACACACATTGACTACTGGCACTTATAATATACCTAGAAAGATATACTGGTGTTTGCCTCTGAGATAGTGTGTCTCCTACATGACAGAAACCACTTCCTTGTAAAAGACAATCAGTCATATTGTAATGCTCATTGTTGTGTGCACAGTAACGTGAAGCTCATGGTTGTCATTCCGACTATCTCTGATTGTTCATATAATATCTATACTTTCTGTGTTGACACACACACATTCACTTCAGTTATTTGTGACAGCCTCTACTTCTATCTGATGTGGCACAGGCATGCAATACATAGGGTCTGGAGAGCACATTGTATAATAGGCAGGGGTTTGAATCTGGTAACATCTGTCTGTTAGACCACAGTGGCTTACACACACTTACAGGCCAGCTTTTTCATGCAATGCAACATTATGTAAGTCATCAGTGTACTATATGGTATGATAGTGCTGTCCGACCTTCGGGGGTGTTCTTACTTACATGACTGATATGCGTATGTCTGTGATGCCCATGATTATTATGCATCTCTCTGATATCTTTTCAGGCATGTGTTGTAACATGACATGATGCAAATGTTTCTTAGGTCATTCCTTGATCATATGCTTTACTTATTCACAAGATAATTATGTTCTGCATTGCATGTCATCCTCTAGACATATATTTACTACTGCCATTGTTTTTGTCACAATATATGGCTTAATTGGAGATGTGTGATTCCATAAACATGTCTAACTGTATGGAATGCAGAGTTACCATCAGGAGATGTGATTCATCCTCTGTTACAACACTTTCTATTGTATTGCCTCAGTTGAATTGCTGTTCTGTTACTATTCCTTGTAAATGCATGTGAGCATGCCTAGTATTAGCATATCAGACATGTTTGCAAATCAATGACGACAACACCAGACTCCTACCCATGTCATCTGCACAGTCTTGTCATTGGTAACTTATATATGTTTTTTGCTATTAGACTGCCTTGTATCATTTACATAAACATCAAACACTTGTCTATTACTTGCTAGTAGGCGATGAACCCCTTTCTTATTGGTGCCACTGCCATTTCTTTGCATTGACATGTCCATTTCTGAGTTAAGTGACATTACAGTTGCATTGTCCTTTTGTTCTTGTGTATACATGATGAGATGTATTTTATTTATTTTATTTTATTTTCTTATTTTACATTTGTTAACAGGGGGTGTCTGACTGAGCCGAAAAGGCCCTTTTTCAGCAGAGGCCCGGCAAGAAAAGCTCCACACAGAAAAAATACAGATGCATTTAGATACTTCGACATGATCAGTATAGACACAAATTACAATAGAACATGTTTTTACAGTGATATGCAGCACATCTACAGTTACAGTGGAGAGAACAAACAAGAAAATATTAATTTAAAAATAAAGGTAATTAATAGATTTGTGGTGTACAGCTGAAATTCGGAACATAGGTAGAATACATACATTGTACATTAGCCAGTGTTTGTGAGTAAGTGAAAACTATTATCAAGTACTCTAGGTTTAGTATGTGTACCTTATCCGCTTTCACTAGCCTGGGGAGCAGTCACGGCACTGCCAACTTTGCTTGAGATGTTGTCTAATGAGGTTTTTAAAGGGGGCTTTGGTATATTTGGTATATTATATCAGTGCTGTCAGCTTTCATACATCCTTATATGCTATGAATGCATTCTGTGCATTCACCCCATGATGTATATTCTATCCCTGAGGGCTGTTATCTGAAGTCAACCATTTAATTAACATGTATATCACTGCTACACCCCCCCTTTGTTACATGTAGATTTAAGTCCCTATCCACATCCTTTCTCAGCACGTCTGTTATTATTTATGTGTGCACCTGTGCGATTGACACACCCAGCAATTATCATTACATCAGTCTTGCAGGTTTTATGTCCAAAATGCTTCTTATACACTTTCATCACATTTGCCTGCCAGATATGAGTACACTTTAAACATTTCCCCTCTACAACATTACTAAGGTATTATATCACGGGTTTGTGTACCTATTCCCCATTTTACTTCCCCTTCTCCTATATTGTGTTGCTGTACTCGCCCTTAATATGCATAGGCTGCAGCACATGCTTGTATCTGAGCACTGCCTATATGGATCCGTTCGGTTTGCATTGTGTGCTGCTGCATGCATGCACATCTCCGTGGTTGTAAACACTGTTCATAGGTTAGTACTAGGCTAATTGCCCCTTGTAGGCCATTTTAAGCATAGCCAATTACTCCATGTGAGAATCAAACCCTGCACCTTGTGTTTGCCAGGTAAACACCTTAACCATGATGCCATCCTCCCACGTTGCTGGCCATGGAAAGGTGGTTGCATCCATGTAGGCATGATGAGCAGCATCCATATTTGATTAGTGCTGCTTTTCATTGCCCTAACATGATTGCATTGTGTAGGTGCAGCATGGATCCTAGGGGGAGTTTTAGTAAGGCATGTTGTTCAAGTTGCAACATTGTACAGAATCAAATTATTGCAACCTCCTTGTTTAAGAGGTGTTACATTAAGGGCTCTTCTTATACGTGGCCCAGAGTTGAGCTTATTCTAGGGTTATCTCCTAGGACCCATTTTATGGGATTCTATGCATGATAAGAAACAAGTTTACATTTCATGTATAATGAGAAACAAGCTTGCATGTTTCTCCTGTTTGGATTGTTCAAATGGAAAATTCCTATGACTAACAAATACCATTTTACTGGATTTCATTGGCAGGGCAGATAAATTCAAAACTAAAAAAACAAATAATAAAAAAATAAAAATAAAAATTAATAAAACTAAAAAAATAATTAAAAAATAATAAAACAAATAGTGCTTTCACACGTGGGCCAGGCTTCATCAGATGAAATAGTATAGCTAGTGATAAAAACTAATTTTTTGAAAAACAGCACATTTAATGCAAATAGAGTAGTGATTATAAACCAAGACATAAAAGGTGAAAATTAAAATTATTAAAAAAGCAATTGAGCATACCAAAAACATATTAACCAGGCTAATAATTTCATGAGCAAACAAAATATTAAACAGTTCAAAGAAATCAATCACTCCCTGAAGTCTCTGGAGCTCTTGAAATCAGTCAGCAAAATAGGCTTTGTTTTAGCTTTCTAAGTTGTAAAACACTCTTGACAGAGCAGGTGACATTCCAGTTTGGAAATTTGCAGCAGTTTAACCTAATCTGTCATTCCAACTCCTGTTTCTCTAGTAAAACATTTTTGGTACCATCTAGAGGTTCGAATGCATGGTGTCCAAGATGTGAAAGGTAAAGTATGAGTACCCAGGAGAATACACATCTGTGTGATTCTTAGAGACCTTGAGTCTTATACCTGAAGAATGATAGGCAGTGTGGAATTTCAGTTTGTTGATAATTTTTACCACATAAAAACATTTGCATTTAATGCATTTTGCCCTGTAGACAACTCTTTTGGTATTACAGTCACCTTTAGTCATTTTAGGGCATAGGACCTGATTGGAGCAGCTCAAACATCTTGAATATGTGCAGTTGGGAGGGCATAATGAAATATGCCCCTGGGTCTGTCAAGTCTTCTTCATAAGTTATTTCTAAACAGTCCCTCACACTTTTCCTTTCTTGAATGGGAAACCGGGTCAGGCTCAAGGATCTTTGCTAAGGGCTTGTTATTATCTATGATCACCTAGCTTTTCCTGATTATTCTTTAAATAATTTTGTGGTTCCTTTAACATGTGATTGCCAGTCTCCATTTCCTGATCTATATGTAGAGGGTCTGTGTAATCATTCCTGAATTCCTTGCTAAGTCCGTTGATGGGTTCCAAAAGTGCAGGGACCTTTTAAGTTTTACATCTTTGATGACATTGAGAAGCTGAGACATTAGGTATTAGAATAGCCTCTTTTAAGAAAACTCTTGGTTAAATCTTGCATACTTTGGAGGAAGTTTTGCCAGTTCCATAGAGACCTTAGGTATTATTATTCTTGCAGTTTTATTACAACACTTTTGGTAAGTCCACTTTCCATGTTCTTGCTAATCCATTAGTACACAAAGCTGACTTGAGTCTGGTTATGATTAGTGGTAAATTTCAGAAAGTTGGTGGAGTTGCCGTATATGATAGAATTGTTTTAAGTTTTACCTCACCCCCTTTCCAAACAATAAAAATTGTAACCATTTGAAATGTTGCGATCTGCAAGAACAGGTCCTGAAACATAGAGACTTACTGGCCAAAAAATGGACTTACATATGCAAAGTCCAAGATTACCATTTTTAAGAATATTCCCTTTTTTTTCAAGATATTATTAATCTAAACGTGTGTCTCCCAGTTCCTGGTGTTCCTGGCAGTAGATCACACTGACCTCCTACATAGTTAGATGGTGAGAAAAACAGTAATAAACTAAGATCTCTGGCCTTTTTGGGGCCATGGATGATGACTAGTTGCCATAGGTGTGGCTCTAATTTCCAAGTTAGCTGCTTTCTATTCTCCTGGTGGTGCTGTTATTCAAAGCGGAACCTCAGTCCTTCTGCTGAAAGTTACAGATATTAGTAAACAACCTTCTGAAGCTGAATAACTCTCAGGAGCTGTTTGTATCTTTAAAAATGTTTTATCGATTGCTTAGACAAATAAGCGCTGCTCTGAATCTAATGGTTAACTAAGGATCCTTCATGAGCTTGTATGTCTTAGAAATGGGGGCATTCCCTAGGCTTTTCCCTCCCTGGGCATGGGCACCCCACTGCAATTCTTCTAGTTTATTTGCAGATCTGATTATTGAATGTGAAGTAGTTATCATACAGAGTATGCAACAGCTTGGTGGCTAGCTAGATTTCACCTAGGCAGGAACCTGTCTCTGTAATCAGAGGTTCTTCTTCTGCATTTATTTAGTACTGATTTGGTAAGAAAGTATATTAGGCTTCATCATCTGTAGTAGCAAATGAGGTGTCAGTCATAACCCTGGTTTCTTTGATTTTTATCAGGAAATTGATTGCATCCATTACAAAGGATTTGAAGCTTGTTGCTATGGGTTTTATCAGAAGTTCCACATAGATTGAAATAGGTTATGTAACTGAACTACCTCCCACTACAACTGGCCTGAGTAGGGGTAGGGGATCACCCATGCTCTTGTGAGGCTTGGAGATCCGAATGAAAGTAGGAATTTGAGGGTTACAAGTAACAAGTAGAAGGACACATAGTTTGATGTTTATAAACTCATTTTCATGCAAAAGTCTAAGGATTTCCTGTGTATTATCCTTTGAAATTGTGGAGAATTCTACTTTTCTGCAGAACATGCCATTATTAAGCATTCCTTCAGTCTTGCTAATATATGCATTAGTATCACATCCCTCCTCCCTTGTCTGCTTTAATTACCATTCTGCTGGTATGGTTACTAAAGCTGATGAGTGCTGCAGATCCTCTTTGTTAAGGCTGTAAAGCTTTTTCTGATCTTTTTTGTTGGAGGCATTCCTGATGTCAGCCTCACATTTAGCTTCAAATGCCCTGAAAGTATGGTGGGTGGGCAGATAAAAGTCACAAGGCTTTTTCCATTTCCTTGTTGGACCTTGGTTGGGATTTAATTCCCTTTAATGTTTGTCATTAAAGAAGACTTTTAAGTTGAGTTTACATTGGAAAAACTTCAGGTCCATGATGGTTTTTGCAGGTTACTGCCATTTTGTGGGATGAAAGTCATCTCCTTTTATAGTACTTTTAATACCATTTCAAGTTTTGTTGAGTGCTTCCAGACTTTAGTCTGGGACTAGAGTATATTTTATCCCATTAGTGCCCTTGCAGATCCTTCAAGTCTCTTTTCCCTTATCACGTCCTGCTTCTAGGTGGCTATGGGTAGTGAGGCTTGGGAATCCTGTGTGGTAGCTTGTGTCACAGATCCTCTTGTGTGGTTGCTGTTTTGTTGTGGTGTCATGTTCCTTCGCTAACTTGGTGGACTTTTTAGGTTCAGTGCCGTAGGGCAGCATTGATGGTCTAAGTTCAGCCCTGTGATATGACAGTCTGTGTGAAAATCCTGTTGGGTGGTTGCTGCAGAAGGATCATTTGTTTCTTGAAAGTGGTGATCTTCCTGGGATCCAGATGCTCCTTTATGCAATGGGTTTTGTCATTTAATTAACAGGATCCAGTGCAGGAATTATTACTACCTTCCTTTGGTAAGGGGTAACTGTTTCAGGTTGTTAAGTTGTGGTATAAGTTTTGTAGTCATTAAAGTCATGGTGTATCTTTTAAAGTGTTTTATCTTTAATCCTTTTTTTCATAGGAGTTCAGTTTGTCTCTCTCTCTCTCTCTTTTTCTCTTTTGCAACACTTAAAAATTGGGCTTGTGGACCTTAAAACTATCTCATTATTTTTGAATATCTAGGATGATATGCTAGCGGTTTCTAACATTTTCCAAGTATGGTCATGTACAATGCCAGCAAGTTGATGTCCAGCTTGTTCACTTATAACTTGGACCCAGTCGTACCTTTTTGCAATGAATTGGAAGTTTTAGCTACTGCTATGTATCGACAATTTAAAAAAAGTGTAGGAGCATGACATTTGTAACAGCTTTCGAAGTTGTACCGCAGCCCTCTCTGCCACATAAATGGCAGCCTGAAGTGAAGTACCCCTCTAACCAGTCAACAGTTTTAAACATTGTTTGTTATTTTATTCTAACCCATATGAACTGTGCTGTAACAAAGTTATTGTTTCTTGATTTGGGAGTGTAATTAGATTGCTCCTTGTATCACAATTCTGTTATATTAACTAAGTAACCAACGTGATAATAAAGCATTTTTCTACATTGCCTAATCCATGACTTTTACATTTTAAGGTACAATACATGCACAACTTGATCACTAAGAATAACAAAACTACACTATTAAGCAACCATAAAATACAAAGTTCAGAGATCCCAGTTTAATGTGAGCATATCACGTAGGTGAATCTTACAGTGGATTTACTAATGCCTGGTGTTGAGGTTTAAATAATGACCAAACTACATTAGAGATTAATAAATCAGTAAAAGGTATTTTAACTGGAACACCCTGGACTCAGATGGAATACTTAACTTCTGGTTAAAGGTATTAAAATCTCTACACAAAGATTTATCCCTGAGTGAGAATTACTTATATGTACAATCTGAACAGACCAACCTGGTTAACAACAGGGAAAAATAAAACACTTCCTTAACAGTGAACCTGTAACTACCCCAAAATTAAAGACCAATAACTTGCCATCTAACAAATTATAAATGATATGCTAACATTAATGCATACAGAGTTAATAACCATTTAGAGTAAAACTCAATAATGACAGTAGAACAAAAAGGCAAAAAAAGGAAGTTGTAAGGAGCAAAGAATCATCTGTTGTTAAAGCCATAACAGAAAGCTGTAAAATGGGGAAGAATCTAAATATGGCATGAGTAGATTATAAAAAAGCATTCAACAGCATCCCCCATTCAAGGAAAAAGGGATGCTTACAGATATATGATGCATCCTACATCAATCAACTATATTACAGTGACCATGAAACCGTGACAAACCACCTTGTAGTTAAGCCATGACAAAGGGCAAATTATTATCTGAGGAATAGAAATTCAAAGGAGGATATTCCAGGGTTATTCTTTGTCACTGCTGTTGTTTTGTCTTACCCTGAACCCACTGATCTGTAGATTAGGTTATGGTTGCAGTTCAGCTCCCAGAAACCTGCATTGTTTAAAGACCTCTCATCCATTGTTTGTGGATGATTTATAAGTGCATATTTCATCAGAAGAGGATCTGAAAGCACAATTACAAATGGTTAACATATTCTTGTATGATAAAAGAATAACATTTAGTCTTAAAAATGTGCAAAGGCAACATGTATAAAAGGAAAGCTGTAGCACTATGAAAATATCAACCTGGGATGGAAATGTGATATAAAGGAAACTGAGAAAGGGGGAGCGTATTAGTATTTGGGAATAGAGGAAGGGTTGACAGTAAAATATGAACAAATGAGGTCAAAGTTTAGTAAGGAATACTTCAGAAGACTAAAGCTAGGTTCAAACTATAAATCAATTTGTTCTTTTTCTGTTCTAACACACATCTTTGGTGTGATTGACAGTCCCCAAACAATATTGAATAAATTGGACAAGAAAACAAGAAAAATGATTAATGCTCATCAAATGATGTATAAAAATCAGTACATACCAAGATTATGCATCCCTTGCTCTGAAGGAGCTATGGGTAATCTTGAAATTGACTACATATGTAGGTTTGCAATCGTGAGATTGCATTCATATCTGCTGACCTCCTTAGATGCCAACATAATGTAAATTCTAAAGCATAAAGAGAAGACGTAGAAGTAGATAAAATCAGACAACAAGTGAACATTCCAAAGAAAGAAATAATATAAACAAAATACGTAGAAGAAAAGGAAACTGGAAAGTCCACAAATATAGTGGCAAGTATAGAAAACTTCTAGAACAACCTCATGGTGACCAAGATTTAATGCAGGAATAACTAAAGAGAGGTGAACTGAAAACCAAAAGATGAAATGCTAATACCGGCAGCCCAAAGCAATGGGCTATGTGCGGTACATGTTGGTTTACAAAGTCCATTGAAAACTTTAGAGAAACAGACACATGCAGGTTCTGTAAAACTGGAAACAGTTGCATATTTTTTTTTTGCTGGGTGTGATATACTCATTTCTGAGGGTTTGTATACAAAAAGGTGCAATAATGTGGCTAGACTGTTACCTCTGGGATTGTGCAAAGACTGAAAAATTAAAGCAGCTGAAAACCATCGAAAGTTTGAAGCACAAGGTATTACTGGCAGTAATAAAATACTGATCACATGGGATCACCCAATACCAACAGTTCAAAAAGTAGATGCAAGGAAATCGGATATTGCAATCCAAGAAAAAAGACAAAACAGCATTGATCATTGATATTGCTACACCCAATGATTATATAGTCTTACGTACAGAGAGACACAGTCATAAATTAAGAGGATTTGCATGCAGAAATATGGGCAAGGTGGAAGAAAGATTCTCAGGCAGCTGCAATAGTAGTAGAAGCAACATGACTAATAAAAAAGAATTTACAGTCACATTTAAATGTATTACCAGTACATGTAACCCCATATTAACTGCACAAGGAAGCAATTGTAGGCACATTGCAAGTGCTGAGAAGAGTAATGTTGGCTAACATCAAAGACTGAAGCAAAACCCATTTCATGAACTTTAAATTATGCTGTGACTTAGGAATGGAGTCCACTCCTCTCAATGTATGTCGAAAAACTTAGCATTAGGAAAAATCAATCCAAGGAATCCATGAAAAAATTAAAGTTGAAAATAGGACATATCGCCATGAAAGAGATGACAAATAAAATGGAAACCAGAGTAGAAGGGCACTTGTAGACACCAGTGATGTATGAGAAGTGGTAACGAGGAAGCAATCAGAGGTGACTACAAATGCATCAACATCTCAGGTCAGGAGAGAGAAGAGGGCAGGGAGTGACACACTAAAGTAGATGTGGAAGGGGCAGAGGGTAAAAAAAACAGGGCAGTAGAGAAGGTTTATAGGAAGAGTACAGGATAGTTGTGACTGGAAATAGATGCTGCACAGAAAAGGAAAAAGTCAATCCAAAAAGTGATGAAAGATAAGAATGTGGAACTAGAGGACGGTAAGGCTGCAGACAGGAGGGGTAGTGACATGGAGTGGGACGTGAAGGAGTAAGATGGTGTTATAGGGGCAGAGAAGAGAGATTTGGTGATGGAGGATCAATCGTCATGGAGAATATGAGTCAAGTCACAGGAGACAGAGGAGAACAGATTACAGTGAAATTAGTCAATGAGCTTAAACTTAGTAAGACATGGAAGAGGTCACCAAGGGATAGGGCTGGATTCATTTTGTGATGCATACAATCACCAAAAAGTTGGTAAAAGAGATGGTTGAGGTGGTAGCAAAAAGGGCCAGAGACTTGGAACAGAGATACCAGGATAGGTGACTGTGGGTACCATTCTCACAAGCATTACTTGTGCCAGCATTCAGTGAAAAGAGAGGGTTGAGAAATACAGTGACAAGCTGTTTCAAGGGATAATGGAGATGTTCAACTTTAAATATTTTCAGGCTGTTCCAGGGGATAATGGAGATGTTCAACTTCAGATGTTTTCAGGCTGTTTCAGGGGATAATGGAGATGTTCATCTTCAGATATTTTCAGGCTGTTTCAGGGGATAATGGAGATGTTCATCTTCAGATGTTTTCAGGCTGTTTCAGGGGATAATGGAGATGTTCAACTTCAGATATTTTCAGTCTGTTTCAGGGGATAATGGAGATGTTCATCTTCAGATGTTTTCAGGCTGTTTCAGGGGATAATGGAGATGTTCAACTTCAGATATTTTCAGGCTGTTTCAGGGGATAATGGAGATGTTCATCTTCAGATATTTTCAGGCTGTTGCAGGGGATAATGGAGATGTTCAACTTCAGATATTTTCAGGCTGATTCAGGGGATAATGGAGATGTTCATCTTCAGATGTTTTCAGGCTGTTTCAGGGGATAATGGAGATGTTCAGCTTCAGATATTTTCAGGCTGTTGCAGGGTTAATGGAGATGTTCATCTTCAGATGTTTTCAGGCTGTTTCAGGGGATAATGGAGATGTTCATCTTCAGATATTTTCAGGCTGTTTCAGGAGATAATGGAGATGTTCAACTTTAGATATTTTCAGGCTGTTTCAGGGTTAATGGAGATGTTCATCTTCATATATTTTCAGGCTGTTGCACGGTTAATGGAGATGTTCAACTTCAGATATTTTCAGGCTGTTGCAGGGTTAATGGAGATGTTCATCTTCAGATGTTTTCAGGCTGTTTCAGGGGATAATGGAGATGTTCAACTTCAGATATTTTCAGGCTGTTGCAGGGGATAATGGAGATGTTCAGCTTCAGATATTTTCAGGCTGTTTCAGGGGATAATGGAGATGTTCAGCTTCAGATATTTTCAGGCTGTTGCAGGGTTAATGGAGATGTTCATCTTCAGATGTTTTCAGGCTGTTTCAGGGGATAATGGAGATGTTCAACTTCAGGTATTTTCAGGCTGTTGCAGGGTTAATGGAGATGTTCAACTTCAGGTATTTCCAGGCTGTTACAGGGGATAATGGAGATGTTCATCTTCAGATGTTTTCAGGCTGTTTCAGGGGATAATGGAGATGTTCAACTTCAGATATTTTCAGGCTGTTTCAGGGGATAATGGAGATGTTCATCTTCGGATATTTTCAGGCTGTTGCAGGGGATAATGGAGATGTTCAACTTCAGATATTTTCAGGCTGTTTCAGGGGATAATGGAGATGTTCATCTTCAGATGTTTTCAGGCTGTTTCAGGGGATAATGGAGATGTTCAGCTTCAGATATTTTCAGGCTGTTGCAGGGTTAATGGAGATGTTCATCTTCAGATGTTTTCAGGTTGTTTCAGGGGATAATGGAGATGTTCATCTTCAGATATTTTCAGGCTGTTTCAGGAGATAATGGAGATGTTCAACTTTATATATTTTCAGGCTGTTTCAGGGTTAATGGAGATGTTCATCTTCAGATATTTTCAGGCTGTTGCAGGGTTAATGGAGATGTTCAACTTCAGATATTTTCAGGCTGTTGCAGAGTTAATGGAGATGTTCATCTTCAGATGTTTTCAGGCTGTTTCAGGGGATAATGGAGATGTTCAACTTCAGATATTTTCAGGCTGTTGCAGGGTTAATGGAGATGTTCAACTTCAGATATTTTCAGGCTGTTGCAGGGTTAATGGAGATGTTCAACTTCAGATATTTTCAGGCTGTTTCAGGGGATAATGGAGATGTTCATCTTCAGATGTTTTCAGGCTGTTTCAAGGGAGAATGGAGATGTTCAACTTCAGATATTTTCAGGCTGTTGCAGGGTTAATGGAGATGTTCAACTTCAGATATTTTCAGGCTGTTGCAGGGTTAATGGAGATGTTCAACTTCAGATATTTTCAGGCTGTTTCAGGGGATAATGGAGATGTTCATCTTCAGATGTTTTCAGGCTGTTTCAGGGGATAATGGAGATGTTCAACTTCAGATATTTTCAGGCTATTGCCGGGTTAATGGAGATGTTCAACTTCAGGTATTTTCAGGCTGTTTCAGGGGATAATGGAGATGTTCATCTTCAGATATTTTCAAGCTGTTTCAGGGGATAATGGAGATGTTCAACTTCAGATATTTTCAGGCTGTTTCAGGGGATAATGGAGATGTTCATCTTCAGATATTTTCAGGCTGTTGCAGGGTTAATGGAGATGTTCAACTTCAGATATTTTCAAGCTGTTTCAGGGGATAATGGAGATGTTCAACTTCAGATATTTTCAGGCTGTTTCAGGGGATAATGGAGATGTTCATCTTCAGATATTTTCAGGCTGTTGCAGGGTTAATGGAGATGTTCAACTTCAGATATTTTCAGGCTGTTTCAGGGGATAATGGAGATGTTCAACTTCAGATATTTTCAGGCTGTTTCAGGGGATAATGGAGATGTTCATCTTCAGATATTTTCAGGCTGTTGCAGGGTTAATGGAGGTGTTCATCTTCAGATGTTTTCAGGCTGTTTCAGGGGATAATGGAGATGTTCAACTTCAGCTATTTTCAGGCTGTTTCAGGGGATAATGGAGATGTTCAACTTCAGATATTTTCAGGCTGTTGCAGGGTTAATGGAGATGTTCATCTTCAGATGTTTTCTGGCTGTTTCAGGGGATAATGGAGATGTTCAACTTCAGATATTTTTAGTGCTTAATTTCAAAGCAGGCAGTGATGCAGGAAAAGAGGTATCACAATAATGGAATCACAGAAACACGGACAAGTGACAGGATGGGATGGCAGTTGAATATGCTTGGGCATAGACTGTTCTGGAATGGCAAAGAAAGGATAGGTGAAAGTGGAGCACTGATTTACATGGGATACTCGAATAGATGGTTATAGAAGAGAAGGAAGAATAGCCCCCAGGAGGGTGGTAAAAAGTGAGAGATCGAAGAGATGCAGGGACATGACTTTTTGCAAATTATTTTGTCAGTGAGATGTGATTTGTGAGCGAGATGTGAAGGAGTCCTACAGTAAGGTTATAAGAGCTAGGAGGGGGAAAATGTGTATATTTCTGAGATCGACTGTTAAGTGGATATGTGGATATGTTTCTTTACAGAAAGGGTTGTTGATCCATGGCATGGAATACTGACATGGCTGGTGGTGTGGGAGTCTGCAGAGACATTAAACAGGACATAGAACTGTAGATTATGGGTAAGGATGAAGGCAGAAATGCTGGATGGGCAAATTGATAATTGTATTTAATGGGAGACTAGATAGGATTGTTGTTTTTTTCTACAGTTCAAATAGATGCAATGAAATCAAACTACAGGCTCTTATCACACAACCTGATGAATAAAAATTTTGTCTTATAAAATAAAATGGGTACTTATCAGCAGCGGAAGCTCATATATTCATTTCACTACCTTGCGATGGGATAAAAGAAGATGTTTGAGTAAGCTGCTCCCAAAATCACTACTGGCTTCTGAGTAGCACATGCAAATACCTGATGACAAAAAAGTAATATTCATGTCCATTTAAGTTGCTGACTACTTAACATGCTGGTGATATTTCTGTGCCTTAAACTACATGTTTTTTTATTTAACAGTGTAAATATGTGTTGTATAAGCTTATAATTTTTATATAATTTGCTATCGTTTTATAATTACAAAAGCTTGGATTATTGCTGCAACATGTCTAATTCCTACTTTTCTGTTTGAAACGGTTGCGGATAAATGCATACTATACTATTAAGAATGCCATATCCTCAAAAAAAAAAAAAAAAGATGCAACCGTTCGTTAATTTCATTAAGACAGAAACAAAAACTAATGTGTTCAAGAGCTACTGTTGTGCAGGTACACATTTATGAACTGGAAACTCCAACCAGATAAAAGAGATAATTTTGCCAGTTTAAAGAGGAAAAGAAATGATTCAGCCAAAGGCAAGAGTAACACAAAGCTTCCCACGTAAATGAATGGAATAATGACCCACACTTTGAAATCTCGCCGTTACATAGTAGCCAACACTGTTCCATACCTTTGCTTTGTCAGTGGTGGCACACCGTTTGTAATTTTATCTTACCCATTATTCATGTATTTTGATATTGCTCATGCTAAGCTTTAATCAAACATACTGAGTCTAGTTCCATTATAATTAGCATGCACAAGACCATTGTGCATGCCCGAGTACTATTAATCAAAGTATTATTTTTAACATGCACTAACAAGCCATCCGTGTTTAATATGCTGGTACTAATTACATCTAATAGCTTAATTTGCATTACATGAGATACAAAAGCCCTATCATTAAACCTCACACTCAGGAAATGAGCCTTTGCTATACTTTCTAGTCATTTACAAACAAGCACTGGGTGAAGTGTATGCATGATAAGCTGATCAGAAATTCGGTTTTATAACACACAGCATAGCACATTCATTGTTTACCCCGACACATTCTTTCTGTTTTTTTCTTTGCATGTTTTGTTCCTTCCTTCCTTCCTCCTTCAGGTGCTGATCATCTCCCTCTAGTTTTTTTCTTACTTTACCAGTACACATTTAAATGACAATGAAGCAAGATTCATGACTTTCAAAGAGCATGATTGCACCATGTTGCCATAATACATGCAACTGCTACTTTAGAATTGCATACCAGTATCTGTGTCTGATTCATCAGTGACTCCCTACATATGATTAGAACAAAACCAACCACCAAGTTGTTGGAATGTAAGCTAACTTTAACTTTTCCCTCACATTTCTACTCTACATAATTCTACACTGAAAATAACTGTAAGATAGCTATTCAGTGGTTTTACTTATGTGTAATAAGTGAGATGCTACAAGAAAAACAGACCCCCTTTTAAGTTTTTCTCTAAACAGTTGTCGTTGTTGTGGTTGTGTCTTTCGGCTTTTCCCAGTTAGGAGTCGCCAAAGCAGAACTCCGGTCCGCTAATGATTGGTAGTTGATTTTTACGTGCCAAGTTACCAGCCCTGACGCACAACCTTCAACGAAGGTACGCCCATTCACGCATGTCTCCACGCAGAAGACACTCTAGCTTTTGATCGAACCAGACAGCGTCTTACTGTGAGGCGACAACTCTACCGCAGAACAAGTTTTTCTCTAAATACTACAGTAACAAAAATGTAATAAACCATTAACAAAAATGCACTAAAATCTTGCTACAACAACGTAAGACACTGAACAACATATTTGCAGATGCACTTAAAACAAATTTGCAGATGCACTTAAAATAAAGCCTTCACTGCTTGTAGATGGCCTGGACTTGTACAAATCAATGCCTAGTCAATACACTGTAATTTGTTTAAAATAAGTGCAATCAGAATGAAAGCATGTTTACAGATACCACAGGAAATGAATGAAGGATAATATAGTTACAAAGGATATCACTAAAACAAAGAAAAATAGCATGTCATTTACTGTGGTACTTGCCATGATCAAGGGAAAAAAAAAAACATAAATTTGGAGCTGAAACAGAGTAAAATGATATAAACTATATGTAAATGTTTCTAAAATTGTTGAAAATGGTGGAAATAATCCTGAATAAAGGAGCTGCATCCATATTGTCTTATGCATTCCTGTGTGTGTGAAACCCCCCCCCCACACACACACACCCCCCACAGACATGCATGTGTCCTATATGATATTATTGGCTCTGAAAGAGATAAAGTAAGAGAAGTTTCAACATCCTGCATGTTCAGCAATAGAAACGGACAGCAAAGCAGCGCCATCAGGAAAAAATAACGTGAAATGCTGAGAGAAGAGGGTGCAACTAAATTTTAAACCCAATAAGTATCTAAGACATCAAAGAAATTCAAAAGTGACAAACATTTCAGAAGCAAAGTAATATGCAAAAGCAACAATTTAAATACTTGAAAATATAGTAGAAGGTTAGAAGGCAGAGCATGTTATAAAGAAGATTAATTCTGAGTCTGAAATAAGATACTATATAGAACTAATGGTTTAATGGTTAAGTCCTGAAAAGTAACCAAGAATAGCAGCAGGAGCTATATAAAACAGAAATATCACCGGAAATATTTTATGGGGAACTTCAAGCTTTCACACTAGCATTTGTCATAAACAAACAGATTTGCAAATTTCAGAGACAGCAAGCAGAGGATAACATATCTGGATGAGGGTGACTTTCACATGTTTATTCCAGGCAGGGTTTCTCAGAAAGGAAAAACATAACAGTTTTAAAAAGAAGACTGACATTAAGGATTGGAATGTTTGTAGTGTGTAAATCTACAAAAGTCTAGCTCTATTTGTTATGCATGCTTTTTTATATATAATATGATTCAGGGCATACGATCATTTGAAAATGAATATGTGTACAGGGCACTGTGCCCAGCAACTTCCTTGAATGTCAGGCCTAAACATGTTGAAATTTATTATTATTTACTGCATGGACAATGAAAGAATTACTTCTGCACAATGGCTGTTTTTTGAACAGAATTATACATCCAGGGTTATTATCAGAGCACTTTAAGTCTCAGCTGATTTCAGCTTCCCCTGACATGTGTCAGGTAACGCAGTCATATATTTTAAGAAACAAGCATCAAAAGAGACCACTTTTAACTTTGGTAAACAAAGCTAAGAAGTTTTTTCTATGTACTCAAGCAGTTTTATATGTCCAAAAGGGGTGACTAAACAATCTACTGTAGAACCACAGAATGAAGTGTAAAACATTAAAATAATGGCAAGAAAATTAAAGTAAAATTGTAATGGAACCATACTGAGACAAATTCCAAAACAATTTAACCCTAGGGTAATACACACACACACACACACACACACACACACACACACACACACACACACACACACACACACACACACACACACACTGTCCCTAACTGCAGACGTATGACAGTTTGCTCACTGCACATGATTCTTTAAAACATTGTCCCTTTGCAACATATGTGTAAAATGGAAGTGAAATGCATCATAGCAGATGCAACATTCAGAGCTG